>NW_024885276.1:0-35553 GCF_019232065.1 Centrocercus urophasianus | reverse complement strand
GGAGGCTTTGGCCTCTCTGGCATTGGCAGCCGCATCTGTGGCAGGCGTGTGTGCTAAAGCTGCTGGTGATGGTCCTGGAGGAAGATTCCCAGAGACCAAGATGGTAACATCCTGGGAACCGAGCATTGGGATCTTGTAAAAAAGGGCCGAGTAGTGTTTCGAAAAGGACTTGCTGGTCCTTCTGTTTGTGTGGAACAGGTAGATGGACAGCAGTCAGCGTGTTCAGCATGCCACACAGTGCAGACTGTCATCTGCCCCTGCTGCTTCCTGCACCAGGACCTCCCCTCAGAGTGACCTCATTTCCTTTTTCTCCCACATTAAAGTTTTATTGCATTCCAGCTTGTGCCTCTGCTTTGTCCTTCCCCAGGGGACACTCCAGACAACAACTGCCAGGAGGAAATGTGCTGCTCTATGGATTTCAACAGGTGTCTTTGCACATTGGAACACTACACCTTTCCTAAAGGTGGTGACACCGCTGTTGGCTCTCTTAGAAATCACTGTCACTCATGCATGAGGGGGGCGCCCATGAGTCCTGCAGTGTCCCTGGCCTTCAGACCTACCCTTTTGCTTCTCTGTCCTGACGTGCCTCCTTGGCCTCGATGTACACCATGCAGAAGATGTTCACTCTTGGTCTTGACTGCAGAGCCAGAGCTTCAGGAAGCCCTGCGAGGGCATGAGCTCCACAAGCTTGTTGAAGAGAGAGAGGGCAGAGCAGGAGCAGCAATTCCTTCTGCTCTTGACACAGTGGTACTGGGCAGAAAACAGTATTGGGACTGGCTAAGGTGGAGACATTTTTCTTCACCACAGCCCATATGATGTTGTGTTCTAAAGGTGTTGTTAAACAGCAGAGGTAGCGCAACAAGATTTTAGCACAACATCAAGGTCTTTTCAGTTTCCCATTCTGCACCTGCACAGAACTGACTAGGAGTCAGAAAGAGACTAAAAGGACATACAGTGTGGAGGGTGACCCAAATTGACCACGGGAATATTGTGTGCCACATCACATCATGTTCGTCTATAAAACAGGGAGCAGTCATTCCCAAGTAACGGTTCTTTAGAGTCTGATTGGGCATTCATCTTCCTTCTGGCAGGTGGTAGGGAAACACTGATTTGACATCACTGTTTTTTCTTTTTGTTTACCCTTCCAGTTTTTTTTTCTTTCTTTTCTTTTTTTTTTTTTTTTTTAAAAACTATCTTTATGCAGACATAAAGACATAGTGTTTTTCTTACCTTTGTTTTTACTTTTATCTCCCCTGCTGATTGTGAGTGAGCATGCAACTTGTGGGTGCTCATGTGGGTTTTCTTTTTAATCAGAACACCACTGAGCCATGTGGGCAATTCATTCTTTTTTGTTGTTGTTGTTGCTGTTTTTTGTTTTTTTTGCTAACTATTTTTATGCAGACATGGTTGACTGCAATCCTGCTGCCAATCAGGGCTCTGTGAACCTGTTTCACCATGCCCAGCTGTGTCTTCACAAGCACCTCTCCAGCCTTTGCTGCTTGTGACTGTGGAGCATGTGATGCATCTCCTCCTGCCTTCAGTCTCTCCCTGCCATTTTCTGCCCAAATTCTTTTCCTCAGGAAACTTGGATAGAAACAGAAGGAAAAGGGAAGGAATATGTACTGCCTGTGAATTTGTGCAGTGCGTTGACCACTGAAGGACCTTGGTATCCATCAGTTCCTTCCTTACTTCCCACCCTCCATGTGAAGCAAACTGAAGTGAGACCCAGCTCACTCACTCTCCCTCCATTTTCTACATGGGCCTCCCAGCCCAGGAGGAGGAATTCTCACCTCTGTTTTCCCCACTCTCCTTCTCCACTTCTATCCTCTTCCATGATCTTATGTGCCTGCTGCCCTCTCAGGGAAGTTCTGGCTCCTCATTCAGGGGCAGCAGTGGCAACCTTCTGCTGTGCAGTGATGTCTAAAAGCAGTATCAGGACAGAGAAGCAGCAAAACTGGGACTGAAGTCCACTGACAGTACAGAACTCATAGATACTTTCCTCACGTAGAATCACATGATTTGAGTTGCAAGGTACCTTAAAGATTATGCAGTTCTAATCTGCCTGCCATGGGCACAGTTGCTAATGACTAGAACATGTTTCTCAGAACACCAGCTAACTTGGTCTTGAAAACCTCCAAGGGATGGGTCATTCACATCTTCTCTGAGCAACCTATTCCAGTGTTTCATCACCCTGTGACTAAAGAATTTCCTCCTGATATCTAATCTAAATCTTCCCTCTTCTATTTAAAAATTCTCTGTTGTCTCATTACTTTCAGACCATGAAAGAAATCAATGTCTTTCCTATTTATAAGCTCTCTTGAAGTGTTGGATAGTTGCAATGACATCTTTCTGGAGACTTCTCCATACTGAACAACCACAGCTGTTTCAGCCTTTATTTGTAGGAGAGTTGCTCCTTTAAAAGGAAGTAAAAAATAACTTCTTTCTTCTTTTACTTATTCTATTTTGTTCTGCTTGCTTGTTTTTATTTTCATTTAATTAAAATGTCTTTATCTCAATAAGGGGGGAATTGGAAGGGAGAGTGAGAGAACAGTGTGGTGGTGTTTTGCTTGCCGTCACAACTTGAAGCTATGCAATTGCTACGCACATCAGATGAGGTGAGGTAAACTTTGGCCAAGCAAAGAAGTTCTGTCCTTAGATCTCACTGCAGAGCTGGCTTATGCTTGCTTTCCAGATGACCTCCTGAGCTGGAAAGGGAGAGTCATAGGATACTCCCATTCTGGTTTTCATAACAGAGGAAAAATGCAGGAAGATCAGTTATTTTGCCTTTCCAGTGAGAATGGAAAAGGGAGGGGAGTGAGGAGGAAAATATCCAGGACAGAATTTGAGAGAAAGCCTTGTATGTTTGTGAAGAGGTGACTGGGCTTTGAAAGAGAGAAGTATTTCACAGACACCGCTTGGCAGATAGATGTTAAATCCCAAACAGTGAGGTACTTCTTGTATCACTAAGGGTAGCTTTCTAGTAATATCTTTGTTCCTCAAGAGCTATAAGCCAGCCCACATCAAGCTGATAAAAGGTCTCTGGTGCCTCTGATGAACTGACTATTTATACTCCTGAGTAATGCTCAGTTTAGCAGATGTCTCATTGCAGCTTAGCTCCTCTGTGAAAACACATTGGCAGCTATTATCTAGTGTTCCCTCATCTTCTAAACCAGACATTCAGAGATCTCCATCCAAGACTTTGCATTACAGCTTTAAGGCACGAAATGTATGCATTATTTATTGAAAGTGTGCCTCTTCAAGGATGTAGACAGGTAAGGAACTTGGAAAAGAATGAATTCAGGGATTTCTAGATTTCTAGATGCAATGGGAGCCTGATGTTGTGTGGCAAAGGTCAAAGCTAAGAGGCAATATTCTCCAAAATTCTGCCTAACCTTCTTTATACTGATATAATACTTGCTTCTCAGATAAGGCTGTTTCAGACATCAATCATAGAATCATAGAATCATAGAATCGTTCAGGTTGGAAAAGATCTTAAAGATCATCAAGTCCAACCACGACCTAATCAAACAACCCTAACAACCCTCTGCTAAATCATGTCCCTGAGCACCACATCCAAATGTGTTTTTAAACACATCCACAGATGGTGACTCAACCACCTCCCTGGGGAGCCCATTCCAGTGCTTAACAACCCTTTCTGTAAAGAAGTGTTTCCTGATATCCAACCTAAACCTCCCCCTGTGCAACTTGAGGCCATTTCCCCTTGTCCTGTCACCAGTGAGAAGAGACCAACCCTACTCCTGCTGTAAGCACCTTTCAGGTATTTGAAGAGAGCAGTAAGGTCTCCCCTTAGCCTCCTTTTCCTCAGTTCCTTCAGTCTCTCCTCGTATGACATATTCTCCAAGTCCTTCACAAGCCTTCTTGTGAAGGTCCCTTCTTTGGACCTCCTCCAGCATCTCAATGTCCCTTTTGTACTGAGGTGCTGAACTGAAAAAACTGAACACAGTACCTGAGGTGAGGCCTCACCAACGCTGAGTACAGGGGCAGGATAACTTCCTTAGTCCTGCTCACCACACCATTCCTGATACAAGCCAGGATGTCATTAGCCTTCTTGGCCACCTGGGCACACTGTTGGTTCATATTCAGTTGGCTGTACATCAGTACATCCAAGTCCCTTTCCAACAGGCAGCTTTCCAGCCACTCTCCCCCAGGCCTGTATGGTCGCCTGGGGTTGTTGTGACCAAAATGCAGGACCGAATACTTGGATCTATTGAAACTTATACAGTTAAAAGAGAAAATTAAAGTTAAAACAGAGAAAAAAAATATTCAGACTGGGATCATCTAGTCTGCCTGCCCATGACTCATCAAAGTTTGCCAGTCCCACAGGTGTTGCCCAGAAGAGCCACATTCCAATTTTGCCTCTAGAGGGTGCCAAGCAATCTTCCAAAAAGAGGAAGTAAAGCCTGCAAGTTTCCATCTTCCATCACTTCTACCAGTCAACTTTCAAACCTCAATCTAAAAGGTAGAACAAAACCATCTTCCTGCTACTCAGGCAGAGCTCCTAGGACCACTCTACTCTGTGCTGATGCAACTTCACCTCAAATGCTGTGTGCAATTTTGGGCAAGGTAGTGAAAGGTCTACAGGAGAAGATGTATGAGGAGTGACTGAGGTCACTTGGCTTATCCAGATTAGATGAGAAAGCTGAGACATGACTTCATTGCAGTCTACAGCTTCCTCATGAGGGCAAATTATCATGGAGTTTCTGGTTTCTTTTCTCTTGTGACCAGCAATAGGATCTAAGAGAACAATGTAAACCTGTACTGGGGAGATTCAGGCTGGATATTAGGAAAAGGTTCTTCACTGAAAAGGTTTTCAGGCACTGGATCCCCAGGGAAGTGGTCACAGTGGCAAGAATGCTATGTTTGCACAGCAGACAGAGACGTTTGGTTTGATTTTAGTGTGATCCTGAATGGAACCAGGAGTTGGAATTGATATTTCTTGTGGGCCTCTTCCAACTCAGTATATTCTCTAATTCTATGATCCCAGGCCTTTAGCCATGAGGCTCTCTAGAAAGACCAGTAGAGGTTAAATATATTTGCTTATCCAAAGCAATAGTATAAAGATGAGCCTTTGCAATATCCCAAGTTCATCTAGGTCTGTATAATGGCCAAAGACCTTCAAAACTCATAAGAGCTCTGAACATTCTCACAAGCACTCATACCTTTCAGAAGTGTGGAATATGAAAAAGGTCAAGTGATCCCTGCTGATAGAGAACACTGGGCCTGCAAAAAATCTGCACACCACAGCACCAGACCAATGTCCTCAGTCTGCATTCGACCCCTCCAGCTGGAGGACTCATCTCCCAGTGGCACTGATGAGCTGTCCCATAAATCCTTGAGCCACCTGCCCCGTCTGTGAAAAGGAACATTCAAGGTGGAGCAGAAACAACTAAAAGAGGAAAAGAAAAAGCATCAGTGTCGACAGTTTTCTCTCGCTGCAACAGGAAATTTTGACACCAGAAAAGTCATGATCACTGTCAATTCTGCCAACACAAGACAGCCACATACTACCACATCTCCCACAATGCTTTTAGAGGTGACTGTTTCACACAAGGGTATGAGTGCCTGTGAGGAGCAGATCAGAGCCCTCAGTGACCAAGAGGATTTTGAAAGGCCATGATGCCTTTCCTTTCTGCCTAGATGAGCCACTTGGAAGTCACTTGCCATGGAGGACATGCAGAAGCTTCCAGATACAGAAGCATGTCCCAGTGCCATTGCTACCTCTCACTGTGGCTGGGAAGATCATCTCCTCTGTAGGATAGTGGTTGAGTTCTCTATCTGCTGGATGTGCTCAAAGGCTGGGGAGAGCATTCTGTGCAGAGACCCAGCAAGGCAGGCCCTGGATGTGGGAGCCAGGGAAATTTTTCTTAGTTTCAAGAACAGTGTTTGAAACAAGCTCACTGCCTGTGTCTCACTGTCTGGCAATGGACATGGGTCTCCTCTGACCCTACAGGATCTTCTCGAAGCAATAGATTTCTGGCAGCCTGGGAGAGTGTCCAGAGAGGAAAGTACCACACAGAGATCCAGACTAGGATGCAGAAGAACTTTAAGGATTTGAACAAGGGGAACAAGGACTTCTGAGAGGGTGTCGTGATATGGGGAACATCAGGAGTAGGTAGGAATCATTGATCAGAGGGGGCTTTGCATTGGGCATCTAACTGCCCACACCCTGGAGGGAGAAAGGAAGCTGGTCTTTCTAAGACTGGCTTAGCAGGAGCTCACAGTCCAGGAGAGCAGAAAAAAAGGGAGAAGAGAGAAAGAGAAGAGGGAATTAGGCATGGGCCTTGTTTTCAGAGAGCTCCTCTTTGAAGGAGGAGGTTGACCTCCCCTTGCCTTCCTTTACAGATGGAGTTGTGTATGCTCAACCCCTCTGAAAGCAATGGCTGGAATGCCTGTTCTCAGTTCATTAGCATATCTTGGATTCTTCTTCTGCAATTTTGTTCTCTTCCCTTGCCTTTTCTTCCATCAGCTGTTGAAGGACTGGGGGTTAGCATATGGTGTGAAAAACGGGAGGTATTATATTACATGGTAAAATCCCAGGCTGCACACATACAAAGAAATACAGAGAAACAATGGCAGGTGGGGAACCCAAATAATGCCCTCAGCCAGCTAATGCCACAGACATCACAGGACACTGGTCAACCCACCGAAGGCACATTTTCACACATAAAAGCAGTCAAGGGAAACTGAAATAAGTAGTGGGTGGAATGGACACCCTTGTCCTCAGTGCAGTTTTATGTAGTTTGGATATGAGACCCATCAAGATGAGTTGGCTCAGATTGAGAGGGATTATATTTTAGCACTACTGGGCACATTATAGGATGCCGAGTAAAAGCATTCTGGGATTTCTCAGGACTTACTATGAGGTATTTAGGGGAGGAAAAAAATGGAGAAAAATACAGACGTAAGGGGAAAAAAGGACTGGTCTCATGTAAATGGATGATCAAAAAACTTGCCTGACCATGTCCTATCTATGTCCTATCTTATTACATTTCATTCCCTTTTGTTCCCAAATATGAGGAAATCTATACTCCATGTAAATACGTAAATAAGTACCAGCAACTGGTGTGTGACCTTGTGTGAGAGGTGTCTTATACCGTGTGAGCAGCACTTGGTGCTTTTAGGTGGATACAAGGGCCAGCTCCAGGGTAGACTACATTTTTAGCTAAGCTTCTCCAGTGATTCACATTATACACGTGTTTCCTCCCACATTACCTTCTGATCAGCCTAAGGGAGGAACAGGATGATGATCTTCGTGCTATTCTATTTTTACAGGAATGCTAAGTATATCTGCCTGTGTTGATTTAATTGGTGTGCTACATATATATGTATATGTATGCTATATGTATGGTAAACACACGTGCTTCTAATGTATGTGTGTAATTACTAGGAATATATCCCTAGCCTAGCTACTGGTTGCATCTAGGTGTGGTGGTGAATTAAGTTAAATCTATCTGATGACTTGTCAGAAGTAGTGTTCCCAGAGGTTATGACTGGAGTCAGACCTGTTTAGTATCTTTATTTATAATGTCTGGGTGGATTCAGTAAACCCTTCTTTCTTTCCGTACGTTGAATGTGGATGGAAATGTGTGAATACTGATGGAGCAAATGCTATAGGACCCTGGATATGGATCAAACCATTGAAAACCTGTAGAAAAAATAAAGGGAATGTGAGAAGCTAAAAAAGTTGATTCAGCTCATCTGACTTCATCAACCCTTGATGATTCGCTCAGATTGAACAGTTTGTAGAAGGCAAATTACACTCCGAAAGTTATTGCTTCATCTAAATGCATCTCTCCAGTTGGGATAAAGCCAGGTCTTGGCTAAAATGAGCGTGAGTAGAAACTGATCCCAAATAAAAGTAAAAAATCAATGGAATTTGCTACTCATCTGTTTATTCATTCTTCCCTTGTGTCTAACATTGCTGTTGATTCTATGCAGTTCACTTCACCACCATCTTTCTTTCTGCATCCACTTACTCTTTACAATTTCTGCATACATTTACTCCCTACCCTTGTAGACCGCAGCACATATTCCCAGATCTAACTGCCAGGAACATCTGGATGTCTGGGATAGTCAATGTCATCTCAAAATAAATGATGCACTCCCAGTCATGCAGGAAGCTGTGTTCAGCCAGGGATCTCCACTGAAAAGTGAAAACAGTGTTAAGGTCTGAGTGATTTTCTCAGTGGTAATGTGTATGATTAAAGGAATACAACACCCAGTCAAGGATATCATAGTCAAGAAAACTGTGCCATACTTGCCCTAAGGACAAGCTCACATTCCAACACAAATTGCTTTGCTCATTTCTCTGATAAAGGGAAATTCAACATTTTACTTAAGCTCCTACATGTAGTGTCTCCAACCATTCTGTTAGCCTCTAAGAAGAAAAAGCAAGCCAGGAAAAGACATTGTCATCTTTTCTTAGTTGGGCACATATTTCTCCAAGGCCCTCTTCTCCATCTGCCATTGCATACTGCATGTTCAGCTTCTCTTTCTTTACCTGTTCCCTGCTCTCACAGCCTCAGCCTCCCTTCCTTCACCAGTGCCCTGTGACCAAGTTGTCCATGTTGGAGACAGCCCCTCTCACACTCCCCTGCTCCCAGTATCACTGCAGATGGTTCTGCTCCCATTGCTGACTCCCACAGGCGTGTCTTCAGGCCCATGGTTGAGTGGTGGCTCTTGATCACTCCGTACTCCATGTTCCTTGCACCATACCTCCCTTTGCTCCTACCCCACCTTGAATTCACCAATCCAATCTTCATCCAACTCTTCCTGTTTTGTTTTTTTTTTTTTTTCATTCCTCTCTGTAACTCTGTAATTCATGCAACCATTCCTTACATTTTGCTTCTTTCAACCTCTTCTTCAACAATTTCACCTTTCTATCTGTGATATATGCACTAATCTCTTCACCATTAATGCACACATCATTTAGTGCACGTGTTGCTGTCATCCTTTGGAATCTCTTACAATCTTTGTATGCTCCTCACCATTTCTTCAAGATTTGTCATCATAAACAATAGGCAGAGGTGGGTACAAAGAAGTTTTTATATACTAGACAATGGCTGTGAGCAGAGCCCAGGTGCAGCAGAAGCTGTTGGCAGAGATCAGTGAGGACGCCCAGCATTAACACCACCTGCTCACATCCCAACATTACTTTGTTCACTATCTATTTGTACCATCCATCCCTGCTCTGACCACCCCAGTTGACAGCACGTTGTCCAAGACACAAAACTGGTTGAAACTACACCAACAGGATGGCTGTTGGTTGCAGAAGACCTATTCTGGGAATAGAAAAGGGTCTATTTAAACACTCATCTTACACCCACCAAGAGCAAAGACATTCTCCCTGGACAGCTCTGGAGGCTACATACAGTGGAAAGAAACACCAAAAGCCCAAAGTGATATGCAGAAATCTTTAATGAATGTTTAAAGAAGAAAATGAGGTCAATCTGAACAGAGGTTCTGCAGTGCAGGATTCACCTGATCCTGTGGTAGACTTCATGCAGGGCATGTGCCTGGCTTTCCAGCAGAGGATAGGCTGGCTCAGGGTAGTCCCAACACACAGAGAAGCACAGACGGGGGAAAAAAATGAAAATGGAAAGAGGTAGGTGGTGGAATAGAAGAAGAGACATGAGCCACGCTTTTAGAAAGGCCAGTCTTCCTTCTTCCTGTCAGCATTTTCTAGAATAGTTGAGGATGGTCAGGTATTCTGAAAGCAGTGGCCTGAAGATTCCTCCTTTATCTGGTAGTTTTTGGAAGAACTTCCCCAGAATCATGGTCAGCAGCTTTATCAGGGGTAGCACCTTCTGCCACAGTAGCGGCTTCCAAAACCAGAGAGGTCAAAGCCCCCCGAGGTGATGGGCACACCTTCAGAGCTGAGGATGCTGCCAACGGCAGCGGAGGTGGAGGAGCCCACAACGGTGTTCTGCGGGAAGGAGCTGAGGATGGGTCCGGGCAGGGTCACCACCACGGGAGAGGGCTCGATGACAACGTTGGAGTTCTGGCACTGCCTGACACAGGGCTCATTGCAGCTGCTGGCCAGAGGGGTCGGGCCGCAGGGCCGGCATGGCACGCACTGGGAGTAGCAGGACATGTCTTGGGATTAGAAGTAAACCTAGGAGAGAATTGGGAGGAAGCACTGTACATGACTATGTGAAGAGCAAGTGGATACCCTCTCACAAAGGAGCCCAGGCAGCTACTATGAATGGAGATGAAGACATCATGTCACATCCCTTTATCATGCCAGAGCCCTACAAAGAGTAGCCTGACCCAGGGAGACTCACAGAGTGCAAAAATCACAAGCCATATAAGCAGTGTCCCAGTCACTCTCAGCAGACTTATCCTTCTCCCACAGCAAGAATGTCCAATCCCCAGCATAGGGCAGAATAACTATTTGATAAGAAGGCCACCGAGGCAAAATCTCGCTTTGCAAGAGGACGGAGGGCTTCACACTTACCTGGTTCCCAAGGAGAAAGAGGCAAGAGAAGTGGATGGGAGAGCTGGGAATTGGGCTGCCTTTTATACTGGTCCTTCATTGCTGCAGGCCCAGAGGTACTCTTAGCAGAGGTAATAATTTTCTGACAAGCTCACCTTAAATGCAAGCCATCCTTGCTAATGATATGAGCTGTGCTTTAGTTTCCTGCAGTGTTGCCTTTTCATTTCCAGATTTATGCCATGCCCATCCTCTAATGAAGGTTTTTTTGAGTGCTGAAATGAAAGGCCCAAGGATTTTTAGGGCAGGATTGCACTGATGAGACAGAAAACTCAGCTCAAGTGTTGGACCGGTCCTGAGCAGGTAAGTGTCATCAGCTTGGTTCACTACAGTGGGGCTCTTTGAAGTGCCATCCTCAGGATAATTTCCAGCAAGTATCATCTGAATACCCAAGTCTTCCTGTGCGTGAGGATGTGCCATGTCCTTTTTTTTCCCTGTCTCCTCATCTCGCTTTGATGGCCATTTTTTTTTGGCCTTCCCATAGGTGTAGGTTTCCTGCTGGTTTTTAACCCCACATCCCATGTAACACTCTGGAAAAAAGTTCTTGATTCTTTGACTTGTCTCCTCTCTATGCTATCTGTGAGTTCACAGAAAATGTCATAGAATCATAGCATAGTTTTGATTGGAAGGGATCTGAAAGATCTCTAGTTCCATCCACCTCTATAAGCAGGGATACTTTCCACTAAATTGGGTGGTTCAGAGTCCTGTCCAGCATGACTCTGAATATTGCCAGGGATGGGGCATACACAACTACTCTGGGCAACCTGTGTAATTGAAGAATGTATTCCTAATATCTAACCTGAATCTACTCTTTTTTACTTTAATGACATTATACCTTCTCCTATAATTACACTCACTGATAAAGAGTTGTTTAGACAGAAAATGACTATACTGCACTTGTAGGAGAGAGGCTAGAATATATTTATTGATATAATATAGATAATATATGGTTTTATATATATATATAGATTTAACAAATCTTTATTGTAACTAAGGCTCAAGTTAACGAGATTCGAGATGGCTGGACACACATTTATTTACAACATAGAGGGTAGGCTTAAACACACACATACATCCACACACATACTCTGTGAACAGTGCTCTTGTCATACTGAATCTTACTGGTGCAGCAAAGAGTTGGCTCTGGAAACAGCTGTTCTGGAAGCTGACTATGTTAGCCATGATGGCTTCTAGGAAATTTTAGCTGAGATTTTCTTTCTGTTGGAACAAACATTTATTGGAGAGGTATGGATTTGAAGGATGGAATGTTCTGAGGATTAAGAATTGGTTGACTGGATGCAGCCAAAGTGTTGTGATTAATGGTTCTGTGTCAGGGTGGAGTTCTGTCACAAGCGGTGTCCCTCAGGGGTCAGTCTTGCGACTGGTGCTCTTCAACAGCCATCAGGGAAGAGGGAGGTGATTGTCCCCCTCGTCTCAGCTGTTGTGAAGCCCCAACTGGAGTACTGTGTCCATACCTGGGGCCCCCAGCACAGGAAAGATGCATAGTTCTTGAAATGAATCCAGAGAAGGGCCACTAAGATGGTCAGAGGGCTGGAGCACCTCTCTTATGAGGAACGGTTGAGGGAACTGGTGGGATTATTTAGCTTAGAGAAGGGAAGGCTCCGGGGAGATCTCTTTGTGGCCTTCCAATATTTGAAGGGAGCATATAAAAAGGAGAGGGATGGCTGTTTACGAGGGTGGATAGTGATAGGACAAGGGGGAATGGTCTTAAACAGAGACAGGGGAGGTTTAGATTGGATATTAGAAGGAAGTTCTTCACCCGGAGGGTGGTGAGGCACTGGAACAAGTTGCCCAAGGAGGCTGTTGATGCCCCATCCCTGGAGGCATTCAAGGCCAGGCTGGATGTGACTCTGGGCAGCCTGGTCTGGTGGTTGGCAATCCTGCACATGCCAGGGGGGTTGAAACTGGATGATCATTGTGGTCCTTTTCAACCCAGGCCATCCTATGATTCTATGACTCTGTGATTCTATCATAGTGAAGATGTGTCAGAAAAAAGGGACAGAACAAGGGAAAATCAGAAGGAAAAGAGATTGAAGAAAGGAGATTTCCTGTTCCTGAGAGGAATGGGGAAGTAGAAAAGTAGCTTCAAGAAAGGATCAAGCTGTTTTGAAGGCCACTGGGAGGAGGATTTTAGTTCTGTCCTCATGCTTGGAAAGTACCAGATGGGTGAGAGAAGGTTCAAAGATTTGAGAAAAGCAGGAAATCTAGTAGACAAAAAAATAGATTTGTTGGTTTGTGGGTACACTACTAAGTCATTCCAAAATGAGAGTCTAACTTTTTATTTTTCTAGCTGCTACATACTGATAATGACTGTCTAGGAGATTAATCTTTACCATTTCCTTCATATTTGTTACTTCCCAGGTGTCCTGAAGAACAAATGCCATTACTTAGGTTGCCAAAGACTGGGAGACCCATTGAAGGCTTAGTTGTCACTAAGGGTGCAGACAGAGGGTCTACATTATCATTCTCTGTTAACAGTCTCACATCTTCTGTGCTTCCATGTCTACTCTCACAATTGGGAAGTTGGATATACGTAGTGTCTGCAAAGAAGTCAGGAGATGGTTTTTCCACACAGCCATCTGCAGTTTCCCAGAATTCCAGGGCATCTTCCATAAAGAAGTCCATAGTGTTGTTGACTGAGCAACCAAAATGAGTCACTGCCAGAGCAGGCAGAACCAGAGAGGGAGTGTTTGAGGTATGAGAACATTCCTTTTATCTTTCCCACTTTCTTTACCCTCTTTGCTAATTCATTTCGAGCAACTCTGCTCTTGAGGAAGGTGGATTTCTGATTCTCATATACCAACAGCTGAATTGGTCTCAGCCTTCACCTCAGATCATTGTTGAGTCCATCCATCATGTTAGAAGGGAACTGTGCTATGGACTCAATCCCAGTTCTGTATTTTACCACTGCCCAAAGCCCCCCAAAACAGCCTGTAGTGTTTGGACCTCACAAGCTGGAATCAAGAGGCATTAGGGACACTATAAGAAAGTAACAATCCACATTCACTTCTCTGTCATCCCAGATAGTTCCTTTGTCCCTGAATGCACGCTTTGGGGCTCTTACTACCTTTTGTATAGCCTAGTGTTTTCACCAGCAAAGCTTATTGTGGGGAGATGTTTCCTCCATTAGTGGCACAGATTTACTCTCTATTATCTTAACACAGATCCCGTGAGCGTGAGTTCCACTGGAGGACAAATTCCCCATGGAACAAAGCTCTAGTGTCCCAGAAAAAGTGAGGAGATGGAGATTTTCTCACAATGGCAAATTCCCTAGTAACATTTCTGCAGGTCTCAGTCAAGTCTTGGTCTCTGACAACAGAAAAAAGGTGCTGAGGGCCTAGAAAGTTGAGTAGAAACAGTGGCTCTGATCTGAACCATAGCAGGAGGACTGTGAGGAGAGCATTGCCTAGTGCATGGGATCTTGCATGCATGAACTCTTATTTAAATTCAGCAGTGCCTTCAGGAGTTCCTTCTCTGCACAGGAAATGGTGGTTCCCTCAGGATGACAAACGTTTTAATCACTACCTTGAAAGAAAATTGTAGTATGATTGAAGAGAGTACTTAAATGTTGCTGATAATAATGAAGCTGCATGTCTTTCATACAAATTCAGGGAAGATGAAACTGAGAACACAGAGGTCATGAGGCTGCAGAAAGCAGTGAGTTGTTTTGGGGTACCATTTTGGCTATTATTCTCCCAGTGAACAACAACATGTAAACTGACCAAAAAGTGGGGATTTCCCACAGGAGTGTATAAGGAACAGGTGCTTTGTGCAACTTAGGATGTGCAGAGCTGTAATAGATCCTGAAATTGTGGTACTCTAGGGAATATGGGTTCAGTGCCTTGACTTCTTCATTACCCTGCCTCACCACTGTGCAATCTGAGGTCACCCACAGTTCACAAGGCAGGTTTAGCAAGGTCGAGGTGTAGATCATGGGTGTCCAACCTTTTGACTTGCCTGGGCTACACTGAGTGAAGAGGAATTGTCTTGGGCCACATATAGAAGACATAATAGAGTTAATGTATATAATTAACACAATTTTTATTTTTACATAGTCTTTATTAAAACAAAAATGAAGGCAATAAAAGCATAAAACCAGTGGGAACTTGATCTTGTTCTTGTGAAACTGTTGCATAAATATCTGGTTCTATGGAGATGGTTGCAGTTCTTAGTGAGTTCTCAAGCTGCTCATCAGAGATTTTTTATCTAATTTTACTCTTCCTGTCCTCCATCCTTGACAATAATTGTTCACAAATATATGCACTGCCAAAAAGTGATGACATTAAAAAGGCGTGATTGTGAAGCAAGGGATATTTCTCTCTCTTAAGATAGGGCTTATAAAAGTCTAGTGAAGAGACATAATCAAATTTTTGTAACTCTGAACACTCCATTTGAAAATTTGCATATTTATGTCGTCTGAAGATGGAGTTGCAAATACATAAGAAAAAATGATTATTTTTTTGGCTGTCTTGAAACCTATTCACAAATTCCTTTACCAAAGTGGAAAGTAATGCAATTATTACTTGTAAATTGCCCCCATGTGTTCGGAATAGCAGAAACACTAATGAAGTACATATTGTAAAACTAATGAGAATACGCTACAAATATTGAAAATTTAAGAATTTGTCAGCATTGCGTGAGTATTCTGGATATTTCTTTGGCAGTGAATATGTTAACTTATTCAATTATTTCATGAAATAACACAGCTCATGTTTAATAATAAAATGAGAAAACCTACACATCTGCTTAATAACAAAAACGTGTCTTCACAGGCGCTTGTAGGTATGTTGAAATATTATTATCACTGTATTTTACTCACTAAGTGGCACAAGAGCACATAACATATAATACACATGGATTTTGATTTGACTGAGTGTTTGTGGTGAGTGCAAAAGGAAATAATTCTGCACTGCACTTCTCCATACTGCATTCTGTTGTTGCATGTGCAGTCCATGCTCAAGCTGTGCAATCAACTCATAAAAATGTTTTTTGTCTCTTCCTCTAGTGAATGCAGTCCCAGAGATCTCAATGCGTGTATCTGCCCCAGTGGTTGCTCCTAGCCAAAGCCTCTGATGTGCCCAGGATTTGGCCCAGATGATGCCCATTGCAAAAATGACCCAGCATAGAGCAGGGGCTGAGGGCAAAAGCTTGTTCCACTATCATCCAAATGGCACAGCGAGACTCAAGCTAATAACTACTCCTGCACAGAAACTCTTCAGAGACTGAATTTGTCAATAGGGTGCCCTCAAGGGACCTCAGGGGTCCAAGAAAGCTGTTACAGTCTTAGGGAGACAAAGTGTTGTACAGCAGCTGTGGGGCTTTGGGCACTGGTGGCTTTCCTAGGCCTCATGGGGCTGTTGGGTTCACAGGAAGTGACAAGTCCATTTTGTAGCCTGGGTGCGGCTGTTATCAGTACCAACTTGTGAATTACCCCCCAACTCTGCATGTCTGGGCAGCAGTTGGGCCATGACAGTACTGTTACACTGTATGAAATACCTATTCCACCTGCCTGTGCCCATGTGTTCTAGCCATTAATCTTATATTGGGTGATGGAGGGGAAGAAGATAAGGCTATGGGCTGTCCCTGGACTGTCCGCAGGACTATGATCTCCCTATCCTCACTCACTCTTGCTATCCTTCGGTGCCATCCTCTGTCTAAGCCTCCTATCCTTGAGCAGCTCTACCCAGACCAAGAGACAATTCACAGAGTCAGAATGACTTAGGTTGGAAGGGAGTTGAAGATCATCTAGTTCTGTCCTCCTTGCCATGGGCTGGATTCCTGCATCAAGAACCCCATTACCTATGGGGCTGATAATCAAATCCATGATTTCCTACAGCCATGTACTTTTTCCTCATTTAAAAGCAGCTGTGCCTAGACTTACATTCACGAAGCATGCTCCAGGACACAGAGGGGGTTTATGCAGGCAGAGAAACAGCTCAGCAAAGGCAAAGACCTTTTTGTCTATTGCCTATTGACTGGGGAGTAGCCAGGGATGTCCTTCTGGGCTTAAAAGAACAGGGCACAAAAGACAGTCCACTGCAGCAAGTCCCTTACTTTGGGAATAATGAAGAGTCCCCCTATCCACCAAAACTATTATTCTCTAAAAAGTTGCATTATTTTTCTGAGCAGTTTTGCCACATAGGAGATTAGGACAGAGGGGAGAGGAGTCGGAAGAAAGACAACTTTAATGAGTCTACATATGGAAAGAAGATGCACTGGGGGGCAGCTGCTAATGTGGTGGTATCCCTGCATGGTGTCCATCTGTCTGCCTCACACAGGGAGGGAGGCCATCAGTTCCCCTTCTAGGGTGGTGTTGGGAGGTGGAAATGGCAGAGGAAAGAGAGAGAAACAAGCAGAAAAAAACTTGGATGCTGCCCGTGTTTTCAGAGAGCCCAGAATGGTCAGTTTCTGCAGTCCTTTGCAGGTGAATCCAAGAATGAATGTCTGTTCTAAATACAATGGACTAAAGCTCTATCTTCTGCCAATGATCACTTTCTGGGTTCCTGATGTTCTCTGGGATCTCCTCCAGCAATTTTAGCAGGGGAGGCATTTTCTGCTACACTAGCAGCTACCAAAGCAGGAGAGACAGTAGCAGAGCTCATAGTGTAGCTGCCAGTTTTTTGAGCAGGACATGTCTGGGTGCTGGAGGTTCACCTGGGAAAAAGAAGGGGGAAGCGTATGAGAAGCAGCACTGTGCCAAGCCATGGAAGAAGAGATGGCACCTACTGGTTTAGCATACACTGCCTAGCTCAAAGCCCAGGATCCACCTCAGTAAGCCCTAGCCTCATTCTGTAGAATACCTTCTCTCCTCCTCCTTGTTCCATGTGAGGAAGCTGCCATTCCCCAGGTAGGACAGTTGGTATCAGCTCAGACGTTTATTAGGAGAGTGGTGATCTTGAAGGAGGAGGAGAAATAGCATCACACACACCTCATCTCCAATGAGAAGGAGGCAAGAGAAGTGGATGAGAGTAGAGAGGAGCCAGCTTTTATAGTAGTCCTGCACTGCCCTAGTCAGAGTCACTCTTTGTAGAGGTAATTATTTTCTGAGTCTCATGTCAAATGCCAAGTATGCTAATGATATGGGTTGAGTTTTGGTTTCCAGCATTGTTACCTTTTCATTTTCTGGCTTATGCCACATGCTTTCACGTAAGAAGACTTTTTTAAATGAAAGAGAAAAGTCCTGAGGACTTCTGGCAGAGAAGCACATCAATGCAGGCAGCTCAAGTGCTGATGATAACAAAATTACAGAGATAGTGGCCAGCTCCATCCTCTCAATGCTAAATTGCTAAATTTACTGTAAAAAATTCTGCAGGGAGCATTAGATGACTGCATGTTTGGAGCATTTTTTCTACATTTTTAATTGTCAATAATTATGCTATTTCTTCTAATGTCATTCAGAATTTTCTTTTGGAATTCCTTACTGAAGCCTGAACTGTTTCTTTTATGTCTGTTTTTGTTTGTTTGTTTGTTTGTTTTGTTTTTAAAATCTATCTAGTTTTGCTTCCTAATCCACTGAACAACTATACTGGGTTCATATTGTAAGTTTTCAGTGGCAGCTGCAGGGGTGGCCTCTGTGAGAAGAGTCCAGAGGCTTGCTCCCATTTCAGACAAAACTAGTTCCAACCAATTTCAAACAGACACACTGCTGGTATCTGGCAGATACTGGGGTATCTGAAGTCCCTCCTGGGAACCACAGACTGTGATCATGAGGCTATTTTCATCTGTCTACAGAAGGCTTCATTGACTCCCCCTTCTTGATTAGGTGGCCTATAGTAAACACCTGTAACACTGTCACCTATGTCAGCCTGTCCTAAATCCTTACCCACAAGCTTTTGATTCACTCTTCATCCACCCCTAGGCAGATTTCAATACATTACAGTTGCTCTGTCTCATGAAAACAACTTAATCCCCTTGCCTTCCAGGCTTGTCTTTCCTGAAAAGCACATAGCCATCCCTGACAGCATTCCAGTCATGCAAGCTATCCCACCATGTCTCTGTAATTGCAAATGAGATCATAGACCTGTGACTGCACAAAGATCTCTAATTCTTCCTGTTTATTCCCCATGCTGCGTGTGTTGATGTGCAGGAATTTCACAGATGTAACTGAACATGCAAGTTTGCCTGTAGAAATGCAAGAAGATCCTCTACAGCTGTGTCCTGTATGCACTTCTTTGTCTGCTTGCACCTGCTGGAAGCATCCCAATTTAAGCTGTATTTTGCTGACTACTCTATATGCACTTCCCCCACCTTTCCTAGTACAGCTTTTCTTTACAGGCTGGCCAACCTGCTCGTTAAGACACATGTGCTCTGCTTAGAAAGGTAGATCTCATCTCTCTCCATCAGGTGTCAATCTTCCAACAGGGCCCTCTTCTCATAGAAACCAAAATCCTGTTTGCTAACACCTTTTGTTGCCAACATAAAACAAATACCAACAACTATTGGTTAACTTGCAAAATCCTTCTTCTCCCATCTTTCCCACTTACTGGTGGGACTGAGTAGAAAATTACCTGAACTCCTGAATCCTTGGTTGCCCTATTTTCCCTTTCTGTCCTGTTGAAGGGGTTCAGTGAGAAAGTAGCTGGGTGGACATACGGCAGTCACACAAGGTCAGATCACCACAGTGACATCTCTGTTTCTCTTTGTTTTCACAATGACTATGATAAATAAAAATTCCATGGGTAATCTTGACTTAAATGCTTTACTCTGTTTTGTATCTGTGCTATCAGGACTAAGCCTCTTTCTCTCAAAGCTGTTCCCTTCAGAGCTTTTTTACCTGGGAACTAGCAGTGCACTTATAGCCATGGGCAGAGCACAGCCCAACCTTCTGCCATAGCCTCAAATAAGCAAGGATAACCTTAGATCTCTTTTGTATTCTGACAATCCCCAGAGCTTCACTGGTAAATTGCCAAAGAAAATACTGGCTGTTTTCAGCCTTTGCAAGCCTAAAACACAGGATTTTTAAAGTAAACTGCCCAATCTCTATCCTGCCTAGCTCATGTAATACTGTATGCCATAGACACCCCTTTTCACTTTATATTAGCACAGTGTCATGGTTTAACACTTGTTAACCAGGGGAAAAACCAACCTTAGTGCTGGTGCTATTGTCATATATTAGCACTACTGCATCTAGTGCATTTATCAGCAACAATCCCAAACCAATCATGTCTATTGCTTCAGTAAATCGTCTTTCTTTTTGAATGTTTATGAAACTGCCCAGTGAAAATCCTGGAGGGACTCTGACAGCCATTTTTTAATCTGTCCAGTGAAAGCCCTTGTGTTTGGGGAGCTCTGTCAGGTAAAGATGAACTATACTTGTAACATGACAATTATCAACATTATTTTCCTTGAAAATCTAAAATAACACCATACCAGCCACTATGAAGAAAATTAACTCTATCCCAGCCTAGCTGGGATGTTATCTCTGTAATAACATCCACTGACATGCAGCATAAGCCAGTAAAGGCTGCTCCAGTATTCCATCAATTCCCTTACAGTGATACTCATGCAATCTGTAGGAGCTTCTCAGCCTTTAATCATAAAGTCTAACAGAATAGACATGGGTTACTCAAGCTCACTAAACTTGAAAACAGTTGTGGGTTTTTTTTGCCAAGTTCACAATAAATTGCACAGACTTTATTCCACTGAATTTCTTGATACTTCCCGTTTCCTCTGTCCTCAGAAACAGGTCACAGACAGGTGTGTACAGCCAAGGAGACTTTGTTGCTAGCTCAGAAGATCTGTGATCTGCACCCTGAGAGTGGGACTGAGTGAGGAGCAGAAAAAGGATGTGGAATGGCAGGAGGCTACTGAGTATCCATGTTGCTGTCACTGCTGAGCTGGTCCTCACTGCTGTTAGAAGATTTGGAACATGAGCTTTGAGCATACCCATGTGTACTGACAACACCCTTGTCCCCTTTTTGTTGAAGGTGATTTTTATTTTTGTTCACTTCCTAGGAACTTCCCATTGTCCTTATCCTGATATTTCTTGGATTTGATCTCCCTTGGTGGCAAAGAGAACCTCCCATTGCTCTTTCTCCAATTTTTTTTTTTATTTTTATTTTATTTTTATTTTTTTTTCTGTAAGTCCACCTTAATATTTTCTTTACTCTCCACCTCAGCTGTAAGGAAGGGAACTTGGGTAAAGTGTAGCCAAAATATCATGTCTGCAGCCACAGTGGTATGAACAGCCCCTTCTTATTCAGGAGCCACGTGTCCATCTTTAGAATGCATTTCACAACTTTTTAATTGCTGTGGATGTACTCTAATTGGCGAGTAATAATTATGTGAATCCTTACAACTCCCTTGTGACCTTGTCAGCACCTCAGTGACTTACACCTATGGCTACGCAGGAAGCTTCTGCAAAAAGTAGACTCCCAATTGCTGCAGTCACTGAGACTGAGAAAATAGACATGATGCTGTGCAGTTGAAGCTCCCTCCATTCTTACACAGAATACTTGCATACAGTGTTTTGCAATCACCAGGAGTGACTTGACTGACGGACTGGATCTCTGTTCACATCTGCAACATATGCTTCTCCATCATGTCAATTCATCATCTTTTCTTGACCAAAAATCCTTTTCTTTCTTCTTACTCCATGAAATCACTCCTTCCTTCTTCTGTTTGTGTGAAGCCAATTGTGATTGGTCCCTGAAATATGTAGGACACATAGTTTGTGAAGTTGACATTAGCCACCACACCACAGGATATTCAGATTTTGGATTGGTCTGGAAAGAAAATTTGTTGCAAATATAACCTCTACTGGCTTCAGAGAAGTGATTGAAAGACTTCAGGTAACATCAGATAACATCCGTGGCATCTGCTCAGAAGACTCAAAGCATACGTACTGGAGTTACAGCTCTGGGGCCAAGTTTGTTCTTCCGGGGCTGCTTCAGTGCTTGTGTTGGGCTGGCCCTGGCTAGCAGCTACGCGCCCACACAGCCCCTCACTCACGCAGTGGGATAGCAGAGAAAAAAATTAGCACAAGAGCAAGAAAACTTGTAGGCTCAAAGTCGGGGAAATCAGCAGTTATTGCTGCAGGCAGAATAGACTTGACTTGGGAGATTTAACATTAAATATTTAAGTACTGATTTGGGCATTGGGAAACAATGATGACAAACATTTATACACTCAAGAAAAAAACATCTTGCATTCTTGCCAGAAACCACTGGCACCTGGCTAGTCTCCATTGCCCTTGTTATCACAACAGGTTATACACAATCCCTTTGGTGAGGGAACAGACAATACAAGAGGCTGGGTTCCAGCCATTACAGATTATATTTTACTCTGCTTGTTCCTTACTCTTTCATTCTTCAGTTCCTTCCTTCTTGTTTCTCTAGCATGAGTCCTGCACAGAATGCAGTCCTTTCAAGGAAGTACATCCTCCAGTGATTGGTTACTTGTGGCCCACAGTCCTCTGGGAACTGTCACCAGCTACACTATCAATCTCTCTCTACTGATAACTCTGTCTTTGTTGTTTCTTCTCTCTATTTGTAATTCTTTCACAAATATCTTTTCTCAATGTCTCCACAAACTCTGATTGTGTCAGAGATGTTACCAGCTTCCCCAAGTGACTCAGTTGAGCAAACACAGCATAGGACTGGAATACGTGAATATGGAGCTCCCAGCTGATCATGAAGAACAAAAGAAAGAACAAGGGAGGTGGAATAAGGAGCAGGTTGTCTGGGAGTAGTACAGTGACACAACGTGCATGTATGGGAATTGAATAAGAAATGCCAGTGATTTGTTGGCATTGAAACTATCAAGAGAATTGAGAGGCAGAAACAGATATGTCTTTGGCAGCAGTAAGAATGCTAAGGAGAGCATGGACACATTGCTCCATGGTGCAGGACACCAAGTAGCAAGGGATTGAGAAAAGGCTGGCATATTCAAAGCTTATCTTTTTTCTTGGTTTTCATTAGCAAAAGCTTGTTCTCAAACCTCCACAGTCCCTGAGCCTGCCAACAGAGTGTGTGGAAATAAAGCCGCGCTCACAAGAGAGAAAGAAAGAACTAAGGAAACCTTAACAAACTGTAGAGACACATGAGTCCGTAGAACCAGGCAGATGGCATCCTGTCACTGCATGGCTACTCTATTCTCTTTGAAAAATAAAAGGAATAAGTTTCTGAAGATTGTAAAATTGCATCCATTTTTGTAAGGGCAGAGAAGAGGCTAAGTGTGGGCCAGTCATCCACCCCTCAATTCCTGGAAATGCTAAGGGGTAAACGACTCCAAGAATGCATAAAGGACAAGAAAGTAATTAGGAGCAGTCAGCAAGGGTTTAATGAGGTCAAATCATTCCTGATCAACTTCATTGCCTCCTGTGATGAACTGACTATCACTGTGAGCAGTGGGAAGACAGTGAATGTCGTGTACTTTAATTTTAGCAAGATCTTCAATACTGTCTCCCAGACCTTTTTATTGCCGAATTATCAAGATATGGCTGGCTAAGTGAATGATATGCTGGGGACTGCCATGCTCAAAGAGTCATGACAAGTGACGCGAATTTTACCTGGTAGATAATAATTAGTGTGGCACTTCAGTGATCAATAATGGGATTACTGCTGTTTAACATTTATATTAACACTCAGAAAAATGGAATGCAATGCACTTCTTGCAAATTAGTGGAGAACACCAAATTGAGGGGAGGAGTCAATATGTTTTGGGACAGGTCTGTTAGTCAGAGGAACCTAAATAAACTGAAGAAATGGGCTGATCAGAAACTCAAGAAGTTCAACAAATGCAATGTTGAGATCTTGGAGCTTGGGAGGAACAAATCTATGCACCAGTGCTGGCTGAGGACCAACTAGGAAGCAGGTCAACAGAAAAATATGTGGAGTCCTAGTGGACAAGCTGAACTGGAGTAAGGAATGTGCCCTTGCAGCACAGAAGACATGCTATGTCATGAGTTATATTAGTCAGAGTGTAGCCAGAATGCTGAGAGAAACAATCTTGTCCTTTTGTCTGGGACTTATGGCACTGCATCTGGAGTACTGCATTAATTTGAGGGTTTTCCCGTACAAGAATATTTTTGACATATTGCAGCAAATCTAGCAGAGGCCATTATGAGTGGTTCAGGGCTGAAAAACATGAAATGCAGGCAGGTTGATGAGGCCTGCTTACCCTGAGAAAGAGAAGGCTGAGGGAAAATCTTGGCTTCTACAATCACCTGATCAGAACAGAAAAAGAAGACAGACAAGGACTCTGGAATTTCTAGAAAGAGAATCACAGAATCACAGAATTGTATGGGTTGGAAGGGAACTCCAGAGATCTTCGAGTCCAACCCCCTGCCAAAGCAGGTTCCCTACAGCAGGTCGCACAGGTCGACATCCAGGTGGGTCTGGAACATCTCCAGAGAAGGAGACTCCACCACCTCCCTGGGCAGCCTGTTCCAGTGCTCCTCACCTCACTGTAAAGAAGTTCTTGTGCACATTGGTGCGGAACTTCCTATGCTGCAGTTTCCAGCCGTTTCCCCTTGTCCTGTCTCCACTCACCACTGAAAAGAGTCCGGCCTCGCCATTCTGCCCCCCACACCTTAGATATTTATAGACCTGGATCAGGTCCCCTCTCAGCCTTCTTTTCTCAAGGCTGAACAGATCCAGCTCACTCAGCCTTTCCTCATAGCAGAGATGCTCCAGGCCCCTCACCATCTTGGTGGCCCTCCGCTGGACTCTTTCCAAGAGATCCCTGTCTGTTTTGTACTGGGGAGCCCAGAACTGGACGTAGTGCTCCAGATGAGGCCTCACCAGGGCAGAGCAGAGGGGGAGGATCACCTCCTTTGACCTGCTGGACACGCTCTTTTTAATGCACCCCAGGATGCCATTGGCCCTCTTGGCCACAAGGGCACACTGCTGGCTCATGGCCAACCTGTCGTCCACCAGGACACCCAGGTCCCTCTAAGCAGAGCTCCTCTCCAGCAGCTCATCCCCCAACCTGTACTGGTGCATGCAATTATTCCTCCTCAGATGCAAGACTCTACACTTGCTTTTGTTAAACCTCATCCGTTTTTTTTCTTCCCAGCTCTCCAGCCTGTCCAGGTCTTGCTGAATGGCAGCACGGTCTTCAGGCGTGTCAGCCAAATTGTACACATTGAATATAATCTAGCTCATGAAGAAAACATCCTCAGACATATTGGGGGAATTCTTGCAGTGATTTCCACCTGATCCATTTGTCCTGGCCTATTCTCACATGCCTATAAAAAGGGCTGGGTAACCCTGTCAGATTTGGAGGACAAGACTCCCTGTAAATCTTGAAGTTCAGGGCCAGGCCTGTGTTCCTCAAGATCACAAACTCGATCAGGGCATGGTTGCTGCACCCAGAATACCTCGGATCTTAACTTCTTTAATGATCTCTTCCACACTGATGAGTACCAGGTCCTGCAACAATTCACCTCTTGTCATTCTGTCCAGTATGTGGACCAGAATGTTGTCATCAGTGGGCTCCAGGAGTCTTCTGAATTGCTTGTAGCTCACCATGTTGTTTTCCCAACACATATCTAGGTGTCTGAAATCTCCCATCACGATGAGAGCCTGTGAGCATGAGAACTCTTCAATCTCAAGCATCAACAGGCTTCACTTTATCAGGCAACCTGTAGCAAAGCCCCCATCCATCAGATATTCTTTATTGGTCCAGGCCCTAATTTTAACCTATAAGCTCTCAACTCATTCATTTTTTATTCTATTTTTTATTTTATTTTTCAGAGACTGCTATTTGTAGTCTATCATCTTCTTAACAAAGAGGGCAACTCCTTCATCTCTCCTATCTTGCCTATCCCTTCTAAACCTTACAGCCCTGAACAATGGTATTCCAGTTATGTGAGTCATTCAACCCTGTTTCTCTGATAGCAATAAGATTGTTTTCCAGTCCTTGGACTCCTCATCTACACATCATGCTCTGAGTTCGGGGAAATATTTCTGGGCCCAAATGCAGCAAGGGATAGGTGATTGTCACTGGCAATAAGTAGCCTTAAGTGTCATCCTCAGCTGTAAGAAACAGTGCGTTAAAGGGATCAAATGCACTGAGTCCCACCATTCTTCTCTAGGAATGATGAAGGGGTGCCCTTTTGCCCCTTTTTTACCTCTCCCAAAGTAATTCCTTTCTACTTGGACACCTTCAGAGAGTGCCCACAGGTGCAAGGACCACACAGAGCCACAGGCTGTGATGCAGCAGTTTAATTAGTCTAGTGGGAAAAGAGATAGCTCCAAGGGGTGGCCTCAGGGCAAAGATCACCATAGGCAGTTGAGAGAGTCAGTGCTCCATAATGAAAAGGGAGTTCCCAGAGGATAGCCAGCTGGCTTCCCTGCAGAAAGAGAGGAACCAGAAAATGCCCCCTTATGCTGACTGTGGGGAACCTCATGGCCCTGAGGAGCAGTGAACAACAAAGAAAAAGGAGGGAAAAGAGAGAGTAGAGTAAGGGAAAGACAGGCATTGGACGTATTTTCAGAGAGTCCAGGCTCGTTCTTAATGAGCGACCACCATTTGTAGAAGGAGCAGGGGATGATCAGCCTCTCTTGAAAGCAATGAGCAAGATCTCAGTCGTCAATCCAGCATCATCTTCTGGGTTCCTTGTATGTAGGCATCCTTCTCCGAGCTGTCACTTACAGCTCTAGCAGGGAGGGCACCTTCTACCACAGTAGCAGCTGGTAATACAGGAAAGGTCACAGCACCCAGAGTTGATGGGGACTCCATCACAGCTGAGGATGCTGCCTACAGCAGCAGAGGTGGAGGATCCCACAGTGGTGTTCTGTGGGAAGGAGGTGAGAATGGGGCCAGGGAAAATCACCACCACAGTAGGGGGCTCGAGAACAACAGTAGAAGATTGGCACTGTCTGACACAGGGCTCATTGCAGCTGCTGGCAAGAGAGGTTGGGCCACAGCACAGACATGGCTGGCAGGGCTCACATGGCAGGCACTTGTCAGAGCAGGACATGTCCTTGGACCAGAGGTACACCTGGGGACAAGGGAAGGGAAGAAACAGAGCACAGGATTACTTGAGGAACAGATTGCAACCTACGCCAGTCAGAGAGGAAAAGTGAAGACTGCAGCATGGCATGAGGGTTACTTTGAGCCCACCACAGCCCTTCAAATAGCAATGAGCCCCAGGAATGTTTCTGCCCAGAATCTGCCTTTTTACTATACAGATGATCCCTTGTGTTTCCTCTCCCCTGACAAGGATCTCAGAGCACAAACAGAAGTCCAAGGTTCAGCTATTGCCTAAGATGTCCTTGAAGGCTACAGAAGAAGGTGAAGGACAAAGGAGATTCCAACTCACCTGGTTTGAAGGAGAAGGAGGTGAGAGAAGTGGTTGAGGGAACAAAGAGTTGGGCTGGCTTTTATACTGGTCCTCACTGCCTCAGGCCTAAAGGCAACCTTTGCATAAGTGACAATTTTGTAATATGCTCATAATGAACGGAAAACTTCTCAGTTAATGACATGGAATGTGCTGCTGTTTCCCTCTATGCTGCTTTTGCATTTCCTGGTTTATGTCATGCCCATTCCTTCGCGCACGCTTTTTTTGAGTGCTGCAATGAGAGGCACCAGGATTTCCAGGATATGGATGCGTCAGTGTAGTCAGAAGACATGGATTAAACACTAAAGGGGTCCACAGATATCTGGTCTCTGGTAGGGCTATTTGCTATGCAGTTCACAGTAAGAGGACCAGATGTTCCCTGCCCTGCAATGCTCATTTGGTCACATGAGAAATGACACTGGGTCCAAATCAGAATCATAGAGCATAAAAGGAGAAATAACACTTTGTGCATTACTTTTTATGGTCTCAAATACTTCTTTCATGTATGATTTTTACATCAGTCTTTAGAGAAAGATACAGCTTCTATGGAAGAGAGCATACTGCATTCAGACCTTATCTCCCAAAATATTTAAATGAGGTTTAGATAGGTAGGAGGAGGCCTTCAAGGAAGTCTAGGTCAATGCAAAGATAGATGAAATACTGCAGAGGCTCAGGAAGGAATTATGGAGAAAATATTTGCTAAGAAGTATAAAAAGAAGGAGAAGCAGGAAAACTTACCTCTCCTTCAAGTGAAAAACTGGCTGCTACTACAGGTCAGTAGCAGATATAGGGACAACTGATGGAGTCTTCAGTGCTTCATGAAATACTGCTGAAAGCAGTATAAACTGGCAGACTGTTGTATGAGTTTTGACACAAGCCTACAATACTTGGCGTAGATCAGATTTATTAAATTTTTTTGGTTTATAAAAAGGGAGACTGATGGTAGGGAAAAGAAAGAGTTGATAAAGTGACAGATAGAGGGATGTATGGTCAGGCAGTATAAATGTGAGTTCTCATATCATGGTGGTCCCATTCCCAACACAGTCACCTTGGTGTGAGACTGCATAATGATGCAATTAAACTTCTCCAGCAACAGCTCCAATCCCTGTTCTAATGGCACATGTTCTGATACACAATGAGTCCCTCAGGTACCTGGGCCCCTTAAGTGCTATTGCTGGTGGATAGCCACCAATCCAGATTCAAATCTAGGGCAGACTCGGTGAAGTTCTTCTTTGCACTGTCTGCAGAGAACACCCTGTTACTTTTCTATGTGGAAGATGACAGGCTCCAAGTTAACACTGTCCATTTCTGTAAGCTGAGCCCACGTAATTGCCTGTAGCATGTAACACAAGGGTGCCTTGGGGGTGATCATGTCTCTGCTTGACTGGTTAGATCTCTGGTGAATCTGGGTCTCTGCCTCCCCATTCTATGCAGCAGAGAGATCATTAAGAATACCCCATGTGACTTTTACAGTTGAAATCAGACTTGAAGTCTGGGGAAATGAGTAAAATGGTCCAGAAAAACTGTCACGGCTCAAAAGGAGGTTGAATTTGGAGAAACTGATGATTAGTACTGGAGAATGGGATCCTTGGTAGGAGATGGTGTTTGCACTTTCCATCCTGTATATTCCATCCTGCTCAACACAACCCACGGAGGGGAAATGGCTTCCTGGACCTGCATGTGAGGATAAACTAAATCCTCAGCAGATGAGTAAGACCTATGAGCCAAACAGTTGAGAAGATTCCCTGTTCAAACCCTGGAGCTATTCTGTGGCTTTTCATATCTCTTCTCCAGCTCTGAGCACCATTTCTTTGTGGGAAGATTCCCTGTGTTCTTGCTTTCTGCTCAAGAGAAAACAGCTGGCTGCCCAGGGGGCCATTTTTTTTCTCTCTCCACTCAGCTCCCGTGTTGTAGTGTCTGCTTTGGGAACATAAGATCTAGACCTGGGGAGCAGCTGTGGTGGAAGCTGAGAAATCCAGACATGGTCCCTGAATTTTTTTTTTCTCTGAGGGAATAAACATGAAGACATTTTCAGTGAGACATTCTGAGTTGAGGTACATCTCCTTGTGCTGAAGATGGTGGTGGGTATTGGAGAAAAAACGTCAGGAGAGATGAGACATTCAGATACAGAAGCAGGCAAAGCATGAAGAAGAAGAAAGAGGGTCTGTGCCTATGGGGGATGGGAAGGTGGGCAAATTAAGAAAGTGAACATTTGTATCTTAGTGGGAGGTTAAATTTGATTCTCTTCTTGTGCTTGGGAAACACAAGGAGACAGCAAGACATTTGACATTTGGAGTTCTCCAAGAAAAGCCACTTCAACAGTAAATAGACTGGAATATGTGGGCAATACTAATCCTCAGCATAACGATACTTTATATAGTTCCAATGCTTCTTGTACTGAGAGTACCTGTGATAAGGTGATTGTGGAAGATATTTATCTTTCCCTATTCATTGACCCTTATAACTTCCTGAAAAAATGAATGCCTTAGTCCTCCTGCAGATTTTAGTGGGGGACTATTCAATAGCTTTTCAGTAATGGAGTACTGTGGGAAAAAGATATTGAAAGAACCTGCTCAGTTAACATGCTCATTGTTTCTGTTTTCTTTGCCACAGATGGGGCTGGAGAGCTGGAAGAATCTTGTGGCTGAAGGAAACTCAAAGATGAGTTCTTTATGTGCCCATGAATGTGACTTCTGCCACAGCCTGTTGCCATGAATGGATTATTTTGACAGTTTAACAGTGAAAATTGCTGACAATGGCTAGAATTCCTGTCAACGTATGGTTTTGAAGAAAGTGGGAAGCTGCTCAACACAGTGTTATCCTCTGAAGGCCTGACTCAAGAGGCATGATTTCCTCTGGGTATGGGTACCTTTCATCTTAATGTAATGTTGACAGCTGCTTCGGGCAGCAGGAGAACAGGAACTGAAGACAGCACTCCTTGGGAAGTATTCCCGTGGGAGGTAATGGACATCATTTTATTATGGATCCATGCTAATCTGTAGACTCAGACTTCCTGTCTAAAGAGTCCCATTGCTTTGCTGTTTTCATTCCTGGGACTCTTGTTGTAAACCAAAGGTCCAGGATCTTTCCCTTCCACCACCTTGTATGTCCTCTTGATTTCCCTGCATAGGTGTTGAACTTTGCTTTTTTTTTCAAGGTGCCAAGGAGGAGAACATCACCACCCATCAAGAAGGACAAATTATAATAGAGGAGAGGGACTTTTCATACCGTCTGTACCTTCCAGCTTTCTAACTTCAATGGTTTGCTCTAAAGGCCTCCAATATATCCTGCAATTTGAATGAACAGTTTGTAATAACCTACTTTGGGATATTTGCAGGTGTGCAAAGGACAAATGCTTGTGATACATTGGTATTTTAATCCTGTGTGTGAGCACACCAGACTTGACTGAAATGTTTGGGGAGCACCTCTTCTCTCAGGGACAGATCTTAGTTGAGCAGGGCTTTTGTTACCATGGAAATTTTGCTGACAGCTCAGAAGAGATGTGGAGGACAGCATGTCTGGATGAGGAGCAAAAGAGGGCTGTAGAGTATTCTGTGCATGGAGGCAAGTTTCCAGGAAGGCACCTTCCTTCACTTACTCCCATGCTGGTCCTTCAAGCTGCCAGGGAACTTGTTATCTGACCCTCGAATATCCCCAGGAAGGAACTGCTCCCATGTACTGTCTGCAGAGGGGCTTAGCTCTTCTCCCACTGAAGCCCCCATTTTCACCCTTCTCTTGCCTCAAGGGCCTTTGTTAACTCCATGGGTTATGTGGCTAACTTCAGCTCAATAGCTCTGGGAGGCAATGGGCAATGCAGGAGTTAGGGGTCATATATGCAATGATTACTTTATGCTTCTTGTAACTTTCTGACTTTCCCTGATGCAGTGTTTTTGCACCTGTTCCTACTGGTGTGTCTGCTGGAGTATCTGCTCCATGATGCCACTCAGAGGTGACACTTAACAGGAAGATAAAAATCATAAATAACTTGCAATATTCTTCCCTGAAATTACCTGATTACCAAAACTTGGGTTAATTCTCTGTATCAACATGTGGACTGTCACTGCATGGCTATGTGCTGGGAGGGTGCACTATCCTCAGTGCACTCTGTCCAACTCTGGAGTTTTCCTCCAGCACTGCCTTCTGGGGTTCCCCCAGCTCTGCCTCACTTCTTCTGCAGTGACACCAATCTGTATTACTCTACCAAAGATCTCAGTGGGGGATCAGATCACCTGGCAGAGATTGGCTGAAGGTCCACACAAGAGAAGAGCTGGATTCAGGGAAAATGCTTTATGCCTGGGAAAAGCAATAGGCACCACAGAGCATCCGTGGTGGAGTTCCAAGAATCACAGAATAACAAAATTGTAGGGATTGGAAAAGTCCTCTAGAGATCATCAGGTCCAACCCTACTGACAAAGCATGTTTCCTACAGTAGGTCACACAGGAAAGTGTCCAGACAAGTTTTGAATGTCTCCAGAGAAGGAGACTCTGCAGCCTCTCTGGGCAGCCTGTTCCAGTGCTCTGTCACTCTCATAGTAAGGAAATTCTTCCTTGTGTGGCTATAGCCTTGGATACTGTCTTGGACGGCCCTGTCTGATAGGAGCTGGGTGTGTGCAAGGGGAGTGAAGGCTTTTGTGTGTGATCTGGCTAATTTCAATTAATCATCTGTGAGTCCTTTCAGCTTTGCAACACTGTTTGATTTCTGGGCTGTGCAGGGTACTCTGGAGTTTGGAGGGTACATAGAATTATAAAATCATGTAGAACCATAGAATAGCTTGAGTTGGAATAAACCTTAAAAATTATCTAGTTCTAACCCTCCTGCCATGGGCAGGGTCACTATCCACTAGATAAGATTGCCCAGGACCCCAGTGAACTTGTCTTGAGCACTGCTAAGGATGGAACAACCACAGTTTCTCTGGGAAATCTGTTCCAGTGTTTCACTACCCTCTGACACTGTCCCTTCCTTCTTTGCTCTCAAACCATGCCTCCAGATTCTGCATAGATATGGGAGGATAAGGAGGAGTTAGGGGCTGTTGTAGAGAGTGTTTAACATGCCTTCTACACTCCTGGATCATTTGGTGCTATCTTATGCCTGAGTCCCTTTCCCCAGGACACTGCTGTTTAGAGCAGAATTCCCTTCTGCACAAGCTTTGATGTGCTGGCTCTGGTGGAGTTGGAGAACTCTTCCTGAGCTCCAAAGGGCAGTAACTGAAAGGGTTTTACAGCCTGTGTCCTCCTACTGTGTACCTCCAGGAATGAGATAACTATAGAATAGTTTGTGTTGGAAAGAAAGCACACTACCATGGGTAGGGATGCCTTTCACTAGATCAAGCTGCTCTTTTAAGCCAGTCAAGCTTCTTCTGAGTGGCATCCTTTCTCTCCAGCATGTCAATAATACTACACAGCTTGGTGTTGTCAGCAAACTTGCTGAGGCTGCCTTCAATCCCATGATCCAATCCCACTGACAAGTTGTTAAATAATGCCAATCCCAGAATGGAACACTATTTGTCACTTCTCTCTACCTGGACGTCAAGTTGTTTACCATAACATTTTGAGCGCAACCTTCTAGCCAGTTCCTTATCCACTGAGTGGCTCATCTGTTAAATACAAATCCCTTCAATTTAGAGATGAGGATGATGTGTGAGACACAAATACTGTGCAAGGCACAAAAGGCCCCCTTGTGTCCTCATCCCCTGCCAGAAAGAATCTTCGATTCCTAGCAACTTGAGATTAAAGGAATTACATGAAGGCTGAGGCTGGGACATAGAAAATTTTACTGACTATGAGAAAGGAAATGAGCTCGCTTATAGGTGTCTGTCTGTCCAGGTAGCACTTAGAGATGACAAAACTGCACCAACCACACACAATGGAGATGCCACAAAGCATCCATCTTCCTGCTCAACAGAAAGAGAGGGGCCAGCAGATCTCCCATTTTGCCATTTGGGTACCTTACAGTCTGGAAGAACAGAAGACGTAGAAGAGATTGGAGATAGTAACAGATATAGAGACAAGCTTAGGCCAAGATTACAGGGAATCCATTCTTCCCTCCTTTGGAAGGGGAACACTGGAAGCTCTGTCTTTCTGATATCAATGACCAGGAGCTCGGTCCTCAGTCCAGCACGAGCTTCTCAGTTCCTGGGGTTTCTTATCTGGACTATCACTTGTAGTTTTAGTGTAAGAAAGACCTTCCTAATCACATGTATCAGTGCAGGTTGGGGATGACCTACCGGAGAGGAGTTCTGTGGAGAAGAACACTGGGGATCTGGTGAATGACAAGTTGGCCATGAGCCAGCAGCGTGCCCTTGTGGCCAAGAAGGCGAATGGGGTGCATTAAAAGGAACATGGCCAGCAGGTCAAGAGAAGTCAACATTCCCCCCCTACTCTGTCCTGATCAGGCCTCACCTGGAGTACTGCATCCAGTTCTGGGCTCCCCAGTACAAAAAAGACAGGGATCTCCTGGAAACAGTCCAGTGGAGGACGACAAAGGTGAGAAAGGGCATGGAGCATCTCCCCTATGAGAAAAAGCTGGATGACCTGGATCTGTTCAACCTTGAGAAAAGAAGACTCAGAGGGGATTTTATTAATGTTTATAAATATCAAAGGGACATGGTCAACCTCTTCTCAGTAGTCTGTGGGGACAGGGTAAGGGGAAAAGACCATAAACTGGAACATATGAAGTTCCACACCAATATGTATAAAAACTTCTTCACGGTGAGGGTGAACGGAGCAGTGGAATGGGCTGCCCAGAGAGGTTGTGGATTTTAGAGTGATCGTGCTCTGCCCCAGCCCAGAGGTACCTCTACAGAAGTGACAATTTTCCAGGCAGCTCATGATGAATGGAAAATATCTCAGCTAATTACATAGAATATGTGGTTCTTTTCCCTTACACTGCCACTTCATTTCCTGGCTTATGCTGCACTCATTCCCTCATGGAAGCTTCTTCTGAGTGCTGGGATTGAGAAGCCCCAGGAATTCTGGTCAAGGAATGAGTCAGTGATGGCAGAGAACTGAGCAGTGTCAGATGGTTCCAGCAAAAACAAGTAATGTTTGCCTGGGGCACGCTGAAGGCATTGTTTCTGGCCACAATGACAGCAAGGGCCCAGCAGCTCCCAGCCCTGCAATCCTTGACTGAACACACAAGAGCTTCCCTGCATGACATTGTACCATTTCTTTGTTTTCACCTCCCTCCCAACTTGCTCTAGGAGTCACCTGTGGACCTGTGGTTGGCTTCCCAGTGGCATTCATTTCTCTTCCTCACCCAGCTGCTCTCTGGAGAAATTGCTTGACATCCCTGGACTCCTCTGAGCAGTCCCTATACTTTCACAAACCATATTGTCAACTCATCTGGAGGCTTGTCCTGCTCAGAGCATTGCAGATTTGCCCTACCAGAAAGGTCCCCTGTGTCTACTCAGCCAGCTCCCCATGGCCTCCATCCATTCCAGTGAGTGAGTGCACATGTGTACCTTATATGTGTAGGTGTGCATGCACGAGGTCATGTTTCTGTGCACGCACTGTTTGCATATGCTTTTGTGAGTACATTGGTGTAACTACACCTACATGCAGGTGCAGGTATATTTTGTCCTGCCTATGTATCTGAGTGTGCAATGTGTGTGCGCAAATGATGCTAGTGCACATGTGCACAGAATTATCTTGATCCTATGCCCAGTTCCAGCAAGACCCAGAACATGCAGTGTCACCTCTCTGTGTTGGTGTCAGGTGCTGGTGCAAGCTTAGCCACTCTTAGTTTGACGGGATGGAAGAAAGGTTGGAGTGTTTGGATTTCATCTATCCTTTCTCCGGTGCCTTCTAGCAGTTTTCAAAAGCTAATCTGTTTCCATGAGGCAGCCCCAGTTCCTGGCACAACTGAAAGGATTTTTCTATGAGACTGCTGACTCCTTGGGGTGCAGTAACTTTGAGTTTCAGAGGCTCTTTGTCAGGGGGTGCAGCAATTAGGAGAGGAAGAAATACCTAGAGAGACCAACAGGAGGGAGCTGGTGACACTGCATCTGGGATCGATGGCTTCAACATAATAGCAGTGACACTGTAAATGTCCCTAGACACCCCTATCTGAAAACCATCCAAACCCAGTACTACCACCATCCTGCAAATGCAACCTCAAAAGAGACTCCCCAGGAGAAGGCTTTCCCCACTGTTCTGGCTTGGGTGAAGAGCAAGAAGCTTGACTGCGGCTTCCCTTTGCCCAAGGGAAAACAGAGGAATTTCAGTATCAATTTGCATCACCCCACAGGGAAAAACATATGTATGCTATGCTTTGAAAAGTTTTCATATTAAAATAAATAAATAAATAAATAAATTTAAAAAATAAAAAAAAAAAAAAGAGAGAGAGAGACAAAAAGGTTTGGCATTTGCCAGATTTAAGATTTCCTTTGGAAACATTGCATGTACTGTATCCAGTGTGAACCAATACTAAGTCCAGTGAGCTTTTGCCAGAGTTGCAAAATTGCCATCCACAATAGAATATCCTGTATACCACAGAATTCTACAAGCATCAATCAGGATCCGTAGGAGTGCTTAGAAGAATTTCAGATTCTCTTTGAAAGGTATAGAAGAGCAGAGTTGCAGAAAATCTCTTTTACACAAAACTGTGATCTGCTGCTCTCAGGCCCAGGTTGAATGCGGCTCAAACCAAGGGCAAACTCGGAAGTAACCCGGCTAGATGCTCCATTCAGCAACTGTCCTAGACTAACAAAGAGCCTGACGAGACCTTGTGAACAAT
>NW_024885275.1:9892-11159 GCF_019232065.1 Centrocercus urophasianus | reverse complement strand
AATATCGCTTATTTTCACGGAAATCCCTGTTTTTAACCCTAAAATATCACTTATTTTCATAGAAATCCGTTTTTTTCCACTAAAATATCGCTTATTTTCATAGAAATCCCTGTTTTTGACCCTAAAGTATCGCTTATTTTCATAGAAATCCCTCATTTTAACCTTAAATATCGCTTATTTTCACAGAAATCCCTGTTTTTCCCCTAAAATATCGCTTATTTTCATAGAAATCCCTGATTTTCCCCTAAAATATCGCTTATTTTCATGGAAACCTTTGTATTTCCCCTTCAGTATAGCATATTTTCATGGAAATCCCTGTTTTTCCCCTTAAATATCGCTTGTTTTCACTGAAATCCCTGTTTTTAACATTCAATATCGCTTATTTTCATAGAAATCCCTGTTTTTAACCCCGAAATATCGCTTATTTTCATCGAAATCCCTGTTTTTAAACCTAAAATATCACATATTTTCTTGGAAATCCCTGTTTGAAAACCTGAGGGCCGCAAGTTCTGACCGCATGTTCGTGACGAGAGCAGTGGTGAGAAAGCAATGAAGCAATGAAGTCGTGCGTGTGTTTGGGCAGCAAAAATGTGCGTCTGCTGGCTGTTTGTGCGAGTGGTGAAGCGTCGCCAAAAAGGGGAACCTGCAGCGCTCAGCCAATGAGGAGCCAGGGCAGGAAGAGCTCAGCAGTGGGCAATGGGGGAGCCAAGACGCAGCGCTGCTGCTCAGGGCTCTGCTGCTGGCAGGAGCCGTCATTGCAATGCGAACGGAATCGGCTTTGGAAGAAAAGGGGACGATGGGGAAGGAAAAGGAATGGGGTCAAGGGGGGGGAAACGAAGAGGGAGAAAAAGAGGAAAAGGAAAACCAAAAAGGGGGACGGGGCGAAAAGGGAGATGGGGAGGCAAAGGGGTAAAGGGGGTGAAAGGGGAAGTGGGGATGGGGGCAAAAAGAAGAAGAAGGGGGCGAAGAAGAGGAGAGTAAAGGGGACCAAAGGGAAAGGAAGACAAGAGGGGAAAGGGGAAAAGAAGAATGAGAAAGGAAGGAAAAAGAAAAGGAGATGAGGAGGAGAAAAGGAGAGAGGAGAACAGAGGAAAAAAGGGGGCAAAAAAGGGAGATAAAAGGGGGGAAGGGACAGTAAAAAGGGGACCAGGAAGGAAAGAACAGGAGATGAGAACAAGGAAAAGGAAAGGGGAAAAGGGGAAGGGGGAAGGTGAAGAGAAAAGGCGGGCACAAGGCGGGCACAAGGCGGGCACAAGGCGGGCACAAG
>NW_024885275.1:0-9882 GCF_019232065.1 Centrocercus urophasianus | reverse complement strand
AAGGCGGGCACAAGGCGGGCACAAGGCGGGCACAAGGCGGGCACAAGGCGGGCAATAGGCGGGGCAAAAGGCGGGGCAAAAGGCGGGGCAAAAGGCGGGGCAAAAGCTGCTGCTGTCCAATGAGATGCTGGCGGAGGTGGTACGGAGCTGTCGATGACCAATGAAAGACTGGCGACGGCGGGAAAGCGCTGCCGATGACAAATGAGAGGCACATGAAGGTGGGACGGCGCTGCCGGTGACCATTGAGACGTCGGAGGGGGCAGGACGGCGCTGCCGATGACCAATGAGAGGCTGGCGGGGGCGGGACAGCGCAGTCAATGAACGATAATAGGCACAAGGGGGCGGGACGGTGCTGACGATCAGCAATGAGAGGCACATGAGGGCGGGACAGCACTGCTGATGACCAATCACGGGCTGGCGAGGACAGGATGGCGCTGCCGATGACCAATCACAGGCAGACGACGGCGGGACGGCGCTGCCGCTGACAATCGCAGGATGGCGAGGGCGGGACGGCGCTGCCGGTGACCAATGAGAGGCACATGGGGGCGGGACCACTCTGCCAATGGCCAATCACAAGCTAGCAAGGGCGGGACGGCGTTGCCACTGACCAATGAGAGCCTGGCGAGAGAGGGACGGTGCTGCCGATGACCAACAAGAGGAAAGCGGAGAGCGCTTTCCGGAAGGGACAAAGGTGTCACTTACCCCTCTGCACGGATCAGGGCGCAGCAGTGCAGCAAATCAGGGGGGCCAAAAGGCGAACAGCATCTGGTGGGGGACTGGGCACATGGGCAAGGCATGAAGATAGATACCTTCGTGTCCAGGAACGCCCACACCTTTACCAGGAACAGGACACGTTCACTGCGGAACCTTGGACATCCCAAAATGCCTGCTACTTCTGGTGGTGAAGTCGCCAATCCTACAAAGAAAGAAGAAAGCCTCACACGCCGTCCTCAACAAAGTGGGTTAGAAAAGAAAGGTGGGCATTGGACAAACCCCAAGACGAGGACAGCACTCAGCACAAGCCTGTTGAGGAGATACCTCTGTTTTTGGCACCTCACTTGGTCACAAGTGTGCCCGGGGGTCATGGGAACTCCAGCGAGGCACCGCCAGGCAACATGGAAAAAAGAGAAGAGAAACAGAACACACGTGTAGCAAATACTACAGGAGCCAAAATGAATTGAACCTGCCATTTATTCAGAGCAAAAAGAAAAAAAAAAAAGAAGAGAGACAGAATGAAAGTGTAGCAAATGCTATGGAAACCAAAAGAAACCAAACCTACCTTTTATTAAGAGCAGCAGGTGGCACTGACATCCCATCAGCACTGGGCGGAGCTGAGCATGGGGAGAGGAAGAACACCCGGTGACAGCAACGGGAGCACGAGGGACAAGCGACACCAAGCCCGAGGACCTCAGCGAGCGTGTGAAACAGGAGACGGCAGGGATCCACGTACCTTGGCGCAGAGCCTCAGGAGCGCACACTGGCATCCACCAGCGGCTGTGCTTTCCTGCTGCATCCAACTAAGTCTTTCTCGCAGTCCTCACACTGCTTAGAAGAGCAAGCCGTGTCCGGAACCTCCAGCCGAACAGAATGCGACGAGCAAGGAGCTGGGCAGCAATCTCAAGGTCAACAACTCGGTCCCTCCCAAACCTCACTGCTCACCCAACCTCCCTGACACCAGAAGCCCAGGCACCCATCTGAGCCCTGCGATTCCCAGCCCTTCCATGAGCTCAGGCTGGGCTCTGGCTCCACCCACTCCCACCCCCGGCTTCATCGCACCCACCTGGGCTTCCACCCTGCTGCTGCCATCCTGCACCAGCTTGTCCATCATTCCTTCACTCTCTTCTGTAACAGGATGAGGGGGAAGAAAGGAGAGAGAGGGAGCAAAGAGGAAAAAGGGAATAGGGGACAGCAGAGAACAAAAAAAGGGGGTGGGGAAAAAAAGGGAAAAATGGGGTACAGGGACAGAAGAAAGGGGACGTGAGGTGGGGGGGAAGCAGAGCTGGGGATGAAGAAGAGGAAAGGGGAAAAAAGAACAGGAGAATATGAAGAGAAATAAGGATGGGGGGAGGAAAATGGGGTCAAAGAGTGCAAGAAGAGATGAGGGAAGGCGAGGAAAAGGCGGGATAGCAAGAAGTGCATGAGAAGGACAAAAGGAAAAGGGGGACGAGGGAGGAAAACGGGAAAAGGGGGACGAGGAAGGAGTTGGGGCCGTCGCACGCAGCAGCGCTGTCCCGCTGCACGGGGAAGTGAGGAGGAGGCTGTGAGGCTCCCAGCTGCTCCCCTCTGTCCTCCTGTCGAGCTCAGCGCTGCGGAAAATCGGCCGGATGAGCAGAATGACAATCAGCGGGAAGGGCACGAATGGCAGGGGGTAATGAAGCAATTCAGAGGCTGTGTCTGTGTTGATGCTGAAAAGCAGAGAGCCGCAAGTTCCGACCGCACGTTGGTTAAGAGAGCAGTGGTGAGAAAGCAATGAAGCAATGAAGGCCTGCGTGTGTTTGGGCAGCAAAAATGTGCGTCTGCTGGCTGTTTGTGCGAGTGGTGAAGCGTCGCCAAAAAGGGGAACCTGCAGCGCTCAGCCAATGAGGAGCCAGGGCAGGAAGAGCTCAGCAGTGGGCAATGGGGGAGCCAAGACGCAACGCTGCTGCTCGGTGCTCTGCTGCTGGCAGGAGCCGCCATCGCACTGTGAATGGAATCGGCTTTGGAAGAAAAGGGGACGATGGGGAAGGAAAAATGAATGGGAACAAGGAGGGAAAAACGAATGAGTACGAGGAGGGGAAAAGGAAAATGGAAAAACGGGGACGGGGCGAAAAGGGAGATGGGTTGGAAAAGGGGTAAAGGGGGTGAAAGGGGAAGTGGAGATGGGGGCAAAAAGAAGAAGAACGGGGGGAAAGAAGAGAAGGGAAAGACGGGAAAAGGGGAAAGGAAGACAAGGGGGGAAAGGGGAAAAGAAGAATGAGTGGGGAAGGAAAAAGAAAAGGAGACGAGGAATAGGAAAGTAGAGAGGAGAGCAGGGGAAAAAGGGGGCATAAAAGGGGAGATAAAAGGGGCGAATGGACAGAAAAAAGGGGACCTGGAAGGAAAAAAGGGGACCTGAGGACAAGGAAGGAGAAAGGGGAAAAGGGGAGAGGGGAAGGTGAAGAGAAACGGGGCAAAGGCGGGGCAAAGGCGGTGCAAAGGCGGGGCAAAGGCGGAGCAGAAAGAGGGGGGAAACAGGGATGCGGAGGAAAAGGGGATAAAGCGGAATGGGGACGGAGAGGAAATGGGGATGGAAAAGGGAAAGATAGAGGAGATTGGGCTTTACCAACATCCCGTAGCTGCGCATCCATGGTCTGCTTCCTGTCTTTCCTGGGAACATACCAACTTCCTTGGCAGTTGGTAGCTCAGGGGTTTTGCACAAGACGTCTTTCCTGACAGCCCTTAAGGCAGTCAAACCAGCAGTTATCTGCTGCCAATGCAGCAACTCAGGGGAGCCCCAAAGACCAACAGTATCAGGTGGGGCTGTTGTCAGCAACTGTGAGACTGCAAGTTCCCCCCCCCCGTGGGTTGTGACATGCTAAACTCCCTCCCTGCTCTAATGATTGTTGTGTGGTGCATGCCCTTAGGGGCGTAGACGAAGTAATTAGGCTATATAAGTTAGTGTATACGTGTAATAAACGCCATTTGCTGCTCATCACATTGGTGTCATCTCGGTAATTGGCCAAGCTGCGGACTCCTGGGGAAGCGGAACGGGTGCGTACAGCAACAAGTGGTGACCCCGACGTGATTCCTGGGAGTGAATCAGCTGTCTGCCAGAAGCAGGAATCCATTGCGGAGCGGGTAAATTCAAATCCGCGGAGTAGTGGAAGCCCGGGGACGGGGAGGAGGTGGCCATTACTCCTCGTCAGGCGGGAGGCTCGGGAAAAGGAGCCGGGATCCCCTTAGGACGTTAGGGGAAGCACCAAGAAGAGGCCAGACATAAGTTCGGCCGGAGGTGATATGGAAGCCGTTATAAAGGTGATTCTGCATGCATGCAAAATTTATTGTGGGAAAAATGTTCCTTCTAAGAAGGAAATTTCAGCGACACTCTCCTTACTGGAGAAGGAGGGACTATTATCATTCCCTTCTGACTTATACGATCCCGATAATTGGGATTCGTTTACTGCCGCACTCTCACAGAGGGCAATGTTTACTCAGAAAGTAGCAGAGTTGAAGGTGTGGGGATTGATTTTAACAGCTCTTAGGAAAGCGAGACAGGAGAAAATTGCAGATGACCGTGCTAGGGATCTGCTGGGGTTAGGGCAGAGGGGGGGTCTTGTCTCCCCTACAGGTTCGCTGGAGGGCAAGATGGCGCTGACTCCTTCAGCCCCACCAGAAACAACGACACTGGAGATAAAGAAGAACGAAGTAGAGCAGGAGCGATCATACCATAAAGGCGAGGACCCACCTCCTTACCCGGCTTGCAGCGTATATCCTTCTCTTAAGCCCTGTAAAGATAATGGGGAAGGGGGGTCGGCGGAGGAATTCGGTATGACTTCTAGCACAGTTGATAAGAAGGTCCTTGGGGAGGGAGAGATGTCTGGAGGAGTTGTGGTGCGACCTGTGGAACGCGACAGCGGGGGCGGGACTCACCTATTGCCCGAATCCGCTTGCTACGGCGGTCACCCCCCAAGGGGCGTGGATGGCCCCGCACTGCCTTGTGGTGGGAGGGGCGCTCCAACGCAGATAGCCCCGGGGTCCGCTCAGGAGGGGCGTGGTCCCATATCGGTCGTTTCATGGGGCCCGCCTACCCTCACTGATTGGGCTCGTGTGAGAGAGGACATACGGGCCGCAGATCCAGCACGTGTCGCACTCACTCTCCCGGTGGTGGTAAAACCAGAGGGCCCAGCTTGGACTCCTCTGGATTCCAAAGCGATCACTCGTCTTTCGGATTTAGTTAAAAGCAAAGGTCTGCGTTCCCCGGTTACTATGGCAGCAGTGGAAGCTCTTATGGCTTCTAGTCTTCTGCCATATGATGTAGTGAACTTTATGCATGTTATTCTTGAACCTGTGCAATACACCCTGTGGTATGATGAATGGAATAGATTACTTCAAGCTGTGGTGGCTGCTGCCACCCGTGACCACCGTCATCCAGCTAATGGCCAGGGTAGAGGTGACAGAACTAGTCTCGCACGGCTTCAGAGCCTGGCAGATGGAATGGTGGGATCCCCGGAGGGCCAAGCAGCATTGCTTAGAGCAGGAGAGCTGGCAGCCGTTACAACTGCAGCCCTTCAAGCCCTGCGAGAATTGGCTAAGGTTGTGGAACCTGTGCTTCCATGGGCAGACATCAAGCAGGGCCCCTTTGAGTCATTTTCTGACTTTGCGAATCGCCTAATTCGTGCAGTGGAGGGATCTGATCTCCCAAGTGAGGTCCAATCCCCAGTCATAATAGATTGTCTTAAACAAAAATCACTGCCGGAAATCCAGCAAATCATCAGAGCAGCGCCGGGAACTCTAACTACCCCAGGGGAGCTTATTAAGTATGTACTAGACCATCAGAGGGTCACACCATTAACTAATGAGGGATTAGTAGCCACCATGCAGGGAATGGCTGCTTCAGCTAATTCGGCAGTTAAGACTGCGATGGTGGCAGCCACTCGGGCCGGGGAAGGAAGGGATAAAGGCCCGTGCTTTAAGTGTGGGCAGCGTGGCCATTTCAAGGCGCAGTGCCCTAAGAAGATGGGGCAAGGACTAGAGAAGCGGTGCCAATTATGCGGCGGAGCCGGACATGTTGCACGTCAGTGTAGGAAATTTAAAATTAAGCCACAGGGAAATGGGAGAGGGAGGGTGCCAATGGCCCAGGGCTCCTTCCCATCATCTCTAGCTGGGCCAGAAGCGCAACGCCCGCAGTGGCATTAACTATGGATTTAGAAGAACGACCAATCGTTAAGGTTATGATGTCATATATGGATTCAGAGCTCCCGCCATCAGTGCCCAGAACGGTGTTTTTTATAGCTTTACTCGATTCTGGTGCGGATATTACCGTCACCTCAGAAGATGACTGGCCTCGGCAGTGGCCCGCGACTTTTATGTGGAGAGCGATTGCGGGTGTGGGGGGCGATGTGCCCACCAGAAAGGCAGACAGGGTGGTAGAGCTCGCAATCATCAACGATGATGGTTCTATGGAGAAAAATGTAATCATCCTCCCTACTTTAGCACCGATAGGCAGGGACTTCCTTCTTGAGTTGGGAATAAAACTGACAAATTTATGAAAAGGGCCACTGTCCATCATTTAGCGCTGCAATATGCGATTCCATTGCGTTGGAAACAGGATGCATCTCCCGTTTGGGTGGATCAGTGGCCCCTTCCTGTTGATAAATTAGCAGTGCTTGTACAGCTTGTTTCACGAAAGTTTGCTGCAGGACATGTAGAACCGTCACTCAGCAACTGGAATACACCTGTTTTTGTAATTCGGAAAGCATCGGGATCTTTCCGACTGTTACATGATCTCTGAGCAGTCAATGCACAACTTGTCCCTTTTGGCCCGGCTCAGCAAGGGGGACCTCTACTTTCGGCTATACCAGAAGGATGGCCCCTGATGGTCATTGACCTTAAGGATTGCTTCTTCTCCATTCCACTGGCGGAGCAGGACAGAGAGGCTTTTGCATTCACTGTCCCCGTCATAAACAATCAGGGACCCGCTCAAAGATTTCAGTGGAAGGTTCTTCCGCAAGGAATGACCTGCTCTCCAATAATTTGTCAACTGGTAGTAGGCAAGGTTATAGAACCAGTACGACAGTCATTATCGAACTGTCAGCTTGCTCATTATATGGACGACCTGTTGCTTGCAGCGCCAAGTGATTCTCAGCTGCAAGTGCTAGAGGAGCAGATAGTTAATGTGCTTACTACCGCTGGATTTGTTATTTCACAAGAAAAAATTCAGAGAGAACCGGGAATTGAGTTCCTGGGATACAGGTTTGGATCTGAAACGGTGATCCCGGAAGGATTAAAAATCAAACCCCATATTACAACCCTGTGGGATGTTCAGAAGCTGGTGGGGGCCATACAATGGGTGCGAAATGCATTAGGTATACCTCCACGACTTATGAAACCCTTTTATGATCAACTAAAGGGATCTAACCCTCAGGAAGAGAGACAATGGACACCAGAAATGGAGTCTGCTTGGCAAGAGATACTAGTAGCCTGTTCCTCGAATGCGCTTGCGAGGTGGAATTCAGACCAGCCACTAGAAGGCGCAGTGACTAGATGCCAGGAGGGGTCAGCAGCTGTGATAGGGCATACCCTTAGCTCTCGTCCTCACCCATTATGCTGGTTGTTTTCTGTTCAGCCGACAAAAGCATTTATCTCGTGGTTAGAACAACTCTCATTTTTGTTACGTAAAGCCCGTCTTACTGCGATAAGGGCCTTTGGAAAGGACCTTGATATTATATACTTACCAGGAACCTTTCGGAACGTTCAGCCTTTGCCAGAGGAGGTCTTCCTTGTTCTCTACGATTTCAGTGGTAATCTTAGCTACACAGACTCGCTGCCTATCTTTGATCTAGCAAGGCCTCTCCAGATAACACTGCAGTGTAGAGTGCTGGATACCCCTGTGGACGGCCCGACGATTTTTACTGATGCTTCTTCAGCTACTGGACAAGGAGTAGCTGTCTGGCAAGTTCAGGATGGCAAATGGGAGTCTAAGGTGATAATTGATTGCTCGGCAAGTGTTCAAATGCTTGAAGCCAGAGTGGTGGCAGTCTCGTTGCGTCTTTGGCCTCAGACACCTGTTGTCAGCAGCGCGTACGGCAACAGACACCCTGTAACATTGTTACTGATTCTGCATTCATAGCTAGGATGTTATTGCGTATGGGCAAAGAGGGACAACCCAATACAATAACTGCAGCCCTATTGGAAGATGCCTTAGTGGTTAGGTCAGAGCCTGTTGCCATCCTTCACGTCCGTAGCCATTCTGAGGTCCCAGGATTCTTTACAAAAGGAAATGACATAGCTGATCGAGTGGCTAGGAGGCAGGTGTATACCCTGCGAGAGGCTCGTGATCTTCATTCTGCATTACACATAGGGGCAAAAGCGTTAGCTCTAACTTGTTCTATTCCTGTTACAGTTGCTAGAGAAATTGTGCAGATGTGTCCATATTGTAATTCCGTGCCAGCGTTAGGGGCGGGGGTTAATCCCCGCGGTCTCGCCCCATTGGATATTTGGCAGACAGACTTTGCAATGGAACCACGAATGGCACCAAGACAATGGCTCGCAGTGACAGTTGATACGTCCTCTACAGTCATTATTGCTACACAGCACAACGTACCAGCTCTACGGCGGCACAACATCATTGGGCCACAGCCATAGCGGTTCTGGGAATGCCACACCACATAAAAACAGATAATGGCTCGTTTCACTTCACGTTCGTCTAAAGAGTGGTTGGCCCGTTGGAATATCACACATACTACAGGAATTTCAGGCAACTCACAAGGTCAAGCTATTGTTGAAAGGGCTAACCGCCTCCTCAGAGAGAAAATTCGTGTCCTGGGGGAGGGGGAAGGACATACGGGAAGAATTCCAGTATCAGAACAAGGGGAGATTTTGGCGCGAGCACTATATGCGTTGAATCATTTTGAGCGTGGGGAAAACACAAGAACCCCGATACAAAAGCATTGGCAGCCAAGAATCATTGAGGAAGGGCCACCGGTTAAGATTAAGGTGGAAAGTGGTATTTGGGAATCAGGCTGGTCTATTTTGGTATGGGGAAGGGGGTACGCTGCAGTAAAAAATAAGAATTCTGGGAAAATTTTGTGGGTCCCATCCAGAAAAGTTAAACCTGATGTAAGTGGGACATGATGGAGAAAGCAGAGAAATAATCAAGAACTGAGTGCTTTGTTTTCAGGCATGACTGTTTGGAATTCATCAAGAAAAAATACAAAACCCACGACCGAAGCCCGACTCAGGAAAGGAGGCAGACAAAGAGCCACTGATAACGTCAAGATCAATCTCTCCTGTGTTGTTATCTGTGTGTCTTTTGCTATTTATAACTATTTCTCCTGGGGAGGGCATAACAGACAGTGATTTATGGTATGGTCATGAAGAATATACAGGAATTATGGGACCAGCAAATAATTTAACCTTGCTGACAGTGGTGTCACATGAAAATAGACCATATGACAAAAGTGAATGGAGATGGGATAATGTTACCCAAACTCCTCAAATTTGGGGAAAACCTGGGCAAAATATAGAAGTAAAATGTTGGATGGTAAATGGATCTCAATACAAAAAAGCTACCCAAATTTCAAAAATGGACATTATATCAGGTATAAAGGATCGCAAATCCTGTGTTATTGAACAAGGAGATTGTCAGTATAATTTCACCCTAACCCAACCTGTAATGATAACGTGCCTTTGGGCACAAGACACCTTAGGACGATCTTTTGAGTTTAAAGTGGATCTCTTTAATCAACATACAACTGATGTCCCATATATAACTCCCACTAGGAAACTGGAGAGTGTTACCTCTCCACAAATTTATCAAATTGGACCGTATGCTATAAAGAATACAGGTCAGCAACAGGTAATTTTTAATCCAACATGGTCCCTCAAATGAGTGATGTTATTGCAAACTAATGTTTCAACTATTAAACCAGATTGTACATCATTTTTAGGCATGTCATATGCCGGATGGTCGGCGTGGCTTCATCGATGGGCATTTAATACAACTAGAAGAACAAGAAGAGATGTTTCCGGTATTCTGGGAACAGGGTTAGGAGTCTTAAATAGTATAGACACTGAAATACCCATGAATAAGTTGAGTACTATTCCTAGTAATATACATGCATTGCAATACCCTCTTCAATCGTCCCTATCTGCTTTAGGGACAAGCCAATGGCTTTTATCAGATGTATTACCACAATGGGAAAG
>NW_024885274.1:0-16481 GCF_019232065.1 Centrocercus urophasianus | reverse complement strand
TGAGCCCCGAATGGGGCCGAGCGACGGACGGGGCTGCGGGGGCTGAGCGGTGCGGCACCGCGCCGGGGATCGGCGGGAAACGTCGGGGACGGGAGGCTGAGGCCCTCGCGGTGGCCGCTCGTGTTGGGCTGCGATTACAGGGCGCGAACGGGGCTCCGGCGCCCGCTGTGGCATTTTGGCTCAAGCGCCGTTTTTATTCGTTTTGGCTGTTTTTTACGCGCTCGTTCTGCGGTACGTGGCAGCGGCGCAGTGCGGGACCTGCGGGTGTTGTGGATGAAGCGCGTCGTTCTGAGGCAGGACGGGACGGCAGCGGCCGTGTGTGCCGTTTATTTTACAGCCGTGGGACAGCTTGCTGGTACAAACCAGGCTTCCAGAAGGGTTGCCGTGGTCACACTGCTGTGTGCTGCGGTTCTTCCCGTCCCTCTCTCTGCACTCAGTGCTGAGGAGTGGCTCTGAGGGTCAGCAGAACCTCTCACAGATGCTGTGACCCAGCCCCGAGATGTGCACGCACTGCACCGCCTGCGGGGCCAGGCACAGAGCAAAGGGCTTGAAGCGCGTCCCCGGCTTTGGGCTTCCCTTAAGGCACTTCCTCTGCTTCCCTTCTCAGCAGACAATGGAACTCTGAATTGGATCGCTGCTGCTACGTGAGAGGGAGAGGGGAACTGATAAGCCGTGCTCTCTGTTTCTCCTCAGGACACCATAGATGATGTCTCATAGAGACCTTGGACTTGGAGTGCCATAAATCCTGTCGATTGGCTCCTCCTGACAGCTTAGGGCAGTAATTTACTGTTAATACCATCATACTTGCCTACCAATGTAGTCCTATTAAAGAGGTGAAACAATATAGCTTGACTAATTTGTACTGAGACATAAGCAAAGCCGAAGAAAAATATGTTGGTCCTAACACTGCAAGGCAAATATTGGGCAGTTGCTCAGGGTTATTTTAGAAGGAATGTGTGAAGCATCTGGAGACACTCGACCCACTTGCTTTCTTTCATGAGCTGCTGTCTCCAGGTGCTAAGCATTGACCTAATGAAGAGGTGGTAGAAGAGACAGGAGTAGCGAGGACTAAGCTACCTTTTGTGTGCACAACCTCCGTTATTGTGGCTGTAGCTCCTAAAGTACTTGTTCCTTCAGCACATTTAAAGAAGGGCCGTACCTTTGTGTCTGCAGAAGAATACACAGTCATGTGCCACTCATCCACGTAAAGGTGGTGGGAGGGCTGCTGTTCAATATGTTTGTCTTGGATAATGAACTTTACTCTGCTGAAAATCAAACTCCACATGCACAGATTGTGATTCACGGCAGCCGAGACAGCGCAGGTTCCTTTTCCAAATGCTTTCACACACCTCACCTCAGCTATAAATTAAGAGAGGAGGATTAACAAACCAAGGGATTCTCGGTGCTTTCAGCGATTGGCAGGATGCTGATGGCTAGGAGGTAATAGCCAAGCTGTTGAAGCTCTTTTCAGATGTGAAAGAAGCTCTCCGACCATAAAAAATGAAGAATGCTCACCAGAGTGCCCAGGGAGGGTGTGCAGCATCTCAATAACTTCCATGTTCCAGACTAGCATTGAGCCATGCTGGGAACCTGCCACCAGCAGCTGGTAAACAGAACTAAGTGCCATCACTGTGATGCCTGCTGCGAGACACAAAGAGGGAAATCTGTTCCTGATGCTGCAGACAAAAAAAGAAACAATTTGAGATTGTTAATATGCTGTGCTTCCCCAACTGGAAACGCCCAACACTGCCTGAACTCCTTAGTCTGTGCCAACAGCAAGATTAGGTTCCCTCAGACATATCTAGGTCAGTGTGTGCTTTTGTTGTCCTGGCGACAAAATGACCCACTTTCTCTATTCTCATTTGTTGAAGCAATTGCAAGTGGGACTGGTGCATGACCGAGCACAAAGGCAAATAGGCCTTTATTCTGCCTGTGTAAACTCATGGGCAAAATGGTATTTCTAGAGAAATACATTCTGTCTCCCTGCTCTATTTATTTGTACTACTATTATTTGGATCTTGTTCATAACGGATGATTATATGTTTTCTTGGGCTGTAGCCATCATCAGGGCTAATCCTACCTTTGAGGAATTCAGTGAGCCTTGTGTGGAGGGGCTGCCCAGGAAGGTGGAGAAATCCACACAACTGAATGAGAAGGGGTAGGGACAGATGCTGACCCAGCTGAGGTACTGCTGGCACAGCTTCCCAATCGCTTCCAAGTAAGAAGGCACAAAGAAAAGCAGCCTGGCCAGCACTTCTGTGTCTATTAGACTTGTCCAAAGAGGGCAGAGATGAAAATCATTTTAGAACATGAGTGTGGTGGTCCTGAGAGCTCCCGTCGTTGTGTTTTATGTGATGTACAGTTCATAATGATCTGAACTGGCCCTGCCCAGCCAGGTCCTTCAATAAGATAGAGAGGGCTACAGTGTAGAATGTGCATGAAAATAATGGAGTGACAGGACTGAGGAAGGAGTGTGAATTCTGAGAAGACAGAAGAGCAGTGCTGCAAAACCTGCTTTTCTAATTAGTGTTCAAGCTGCTCTCTCTGTGACAGAATAAAGCTGTATGTGAAGTACAGCTCACAAATGAAGCTACAGGCTTTGCTCCTGAGCACAGCAGTGTCACCACAGTGTAACAGCTTGCAAATTCACGGAGAGAGCACCTGGTGCATTTAGCAACTTCAGGACATTTCAGCTTATTTACCTGAAAAATCTGAGCTCACAAAGACTCGGGTCAGGCTGGAGGGCTGGTGAGGAAAAGGAACCATCTTTTCATGGAGCAGATCTTCATGTGTGTCTGAGCCGAAGCTCATGCTGCCCTCTGGACCTGCTGAGTTCCCAGTTGAGGCTGCTCTTTAGTCGGGAGGTGATTGATAGCAATGCATACAGTAGCAGTGCCTGTCTCCAGACAGCTGTCTTGTCCCTTTTTTTTTTTTTTTTTTTTCTCACTGGAAATCTTGGGGAAATTTCAGCTATTTTGACAGGAGCAGTAGGAAGTGGTTGACTGCACTGAGATGCATTCTGGAGCATCTCTCTGTATTTGGAGAGGACTGCTATCTCTATAGCAACTGGTGCTTGTCACCTGGTAGAATCCCCAGGGTCTTTCCTGAGGGCAGATGTGCTCCATACCAGGTGCTGTACACAGCTGAGGTGCCTTTGTTGGCTGCCTTTCTCTGTTCTAGGAATTCTCTCTGTATTTTAGATTTTTTTAGAGATTTTATTTAGTGGTGAGAATGTACCACTACTTGTTTCATAGAGAGTTTAGGCACTCAGGTATTTAAAGGAAGTTTCTTAACACCCAGGATCATGGCTATTCCCTTTCACAGTTTCCCTTTGTCAAATGGTGCAGGCAGAGATAAGAAAATAGACCTCCCAAGGAGCTGAGTTCATCGGTTTCTCTTGAAGTCAGACTGAAGAGGCTGCTGTCTATCCCTGTCTGTATCCCCTCTGTATCCCTCTGGCATACAGAGTAATAATTAAAGAAAAATTGGTAATGTGTGTTTATGTAACAGGCTCCTTTTGGACACAGTACTTGGCTGGATGTCTGTGAAGATTAATCAAGTAAGAAGAGATTAACCAACATCTTAATCTGTCATAAATCAAACAGGGAGATGAAGCCTCTTATTGCAAGAAACTAACATTACAGAAAGCCTTCATCTGGGTTTAGCCATCATCAGTCTCAATCTAAACTGTCAACTTCAGGAGTCTGAAGTGCATTTTTAGACTATTCTTCAAGCTTCTGTGATCAAAACCAGCGATGTAATGGAGGAAAATGTCAGCTCCATTAAGGTTGCTTAAAATATACCATGCTGGAGAGGTGACAGCAGACACAGTCTGGAGGATGAGGGTGATCAGTGCCATCCAGGCAAACCAAGACTGGAAGATAGCGACAGAGAAATATGTAATAATGCTTTTGTTCTATCAACATCAAAACAACACTGGAGCCTTGGGATGAGCCTTGGCAGCACTCTGCAATGTGCAGTTTGTACGTCGTGCTGCACGTACCTGTCGTAGTATTGATGACAGCAGTCCTCGCCACCAACAAATCCACTGATTCAAGCAGTTGGTTACAGTTGGAGCAGAAGTCCCCGGTTAGCAGACATTTTTGGGAAGTCGAGATTGCCAGCATCACTGAGAAGAATCGAGGACTGGGCTAATTGGAGGAGAAACAGCTTGCTTGCTGTAGGAATGCAGCGTTACTTTCTGGTGAGCAGGGAGTTTCTGCAATTTGCAAATCAAAACCAAACGAAATCAACCAACCAAATCTTTTCCAGGGCCATTGTGAATTTCCTTAGGCTATAAAAACATTTAAGCCTCTAAACATATCAGACCTGTTTTCCTGCATTCCACGTCTGCAGCTTACCTGTATCCTAAAGGTAAGATGAAATCACTATCTCATACTGATTCTTCCTAAAGGATTTCAGTTGCAGGCTCTCTAAAAATCCTCCCTGCATTCTCTTTCAGAACATAAAGGAAAAGATAAGTGTCAAGAAACCCTTAGTGGTACTTCTTCCTTGGAGAATGTGTGAAAAATGCAAATGCTGGGCACGTGTGAACGAGAGGCCAGACTCAAAGCTGTTCTTCAATGTTGATCTTAACACTATCAGAGTGATAAACTTCTCTTCTTTGTCAGAAATGTCGCCTCAGAGGTGAGGTGAGTAGCAGCTGTGAGTCACAGTGGCAGTGCAGGCTGGGGATGGGAACTTGTTTTCTCAGTGTTGGTGAGCTGCCATCCCCCACGGCCCCTCGGGCTGCTGTCTGCATGGAGCACGCAGGCAGGACTGAACTCAGCTGGGAGTAGTTTTGTGTGTGCCTACCGAGGGAGGGCTGCACTTCTGGTTTCTGTTGAAATCCAAACCCATTTTATTAGCTTTTCCTTACAGAAGAACACGAACACAAGTCCCTCCAGCTTGGCCCTCTGTTGGCCTTGCCCTTTTTCACACAAGATCTTTACGTAGAAGTTTTCTCCTTTGATCTCTCAAGTCCTTTACTGTTAATAATAATAATCTACATTTCCTATGTTTTTTTTTTCATTATTATTATTTCTTTTCTACAAAGGCTTTAAGAGCAGTAGAGCTTTCCCTGTCTGTAGAGCTAATTTGCAATGCTGAAAGCTGTAGACGCTGGTTTGGCTTCTGTCTGCAAAAGAAAAGGGAAACCTGTCAATCAGCAAGAAATGCTGAGAGCAGCAAATGAAACACTTTACTTTTTCCATTGGGCAACTACGGCCTCTCTCAGGATTAAATCTCTTGCTAAGTTTAGCTACGTCTCACTAGAGTTAGTATCAGGAGTTATCTGAAGGCAATGACGTCTGTCCTGTGGAAGTCTAAGCCCTGGCACGCACATCTCATACCCTGCGCTGCAGCAGCTTGGAGCTGGGAACATTCTGCACAGCATGGCACACTTCGGATGTGGCAGGGTTTCTCAAAGCATTGAAATGCATACTCTCAGCTGCCTGCTCTTTTTATTATTCTGTCCAAGTCCTGAGCAAAACTTGTTGAAATGGACGTCATGGGACAGCAGAATGGCTAAGCGATGTGAAACATTCTTTTTTGTTGTTGTTGTTGTTCTTAATATGTGTAAGACTTGCACAGACCCTCTTTTCTATTGGTATTAAATCTCACATTCCAAAGGAACTTAAATTCTCAGCTGTTCTGGTAAGGAGTACTAATTAACATTTTCAGAGTTAGATTTGAGGAGACATAAGTGAAACCCATCAAAAATCAATAGCCCTTTGCAGGTCCTCATTGAGTCATCCAGGCAGGGAGCTCCTTTGCTCTTTGTGGCAGGGAAGCAAGTTAATTAACCTGCTGGGAAATGCCCAGCTAATGTTCTCCTTCCAGCTGGAGAGAGCCTTCAGAAAGCAGCACCAACAGGCAACTGAGAGCTTCCGAGATGCATAGAAGCTGTACTGAACCCTGTGCCCCTACAGCATTAGTTAAAAAGAAGTTACCTCTGAAAGAAACATCTTTGCTAGCTGGAATGAAGAAGGCTTGCCTGAAATGTACCGTAGGTTACCAGTGCTGAGCCATGGAAATTCAAGAAAGGTTCCTTATCTCTCACTATAAAAGGCTCCACTAAATGAAAGTTGTGACCTCTCTTTGTGGCAGTTGTCTTCTTGATACTAATCACATTCCAGATAAAGAACCTTAAAGGTACAGAGCTTTAATTTTAAGGTATCTCAGAATATTTCTCCTATCTGTTCTTACTTAGCAGCTATGATTTTACTTGACCAGAAGTATTTTGAAGAGCAAAGGCTTTGGCGCTCAGCAGCAGCTGATAGCAGCACTGTGCTTGAGCACGGAATGCTTGGACTGGAAAGGATCTCAAAGCCCACCTGGCCCCACGCCCTGCTGTGCATTGGTTGCCACTCACCAGGTGAGGCTGCCCATTTCTCAAGCACGTCCAGGTCCGATTCATTCAAAGCATTTTTGGTGTTTGTTTGTTTGTTTCTTTCTTTCTTTGTTTTAAATACAAATACTGAAACTCCATATAAATAAGCTAGAATTGTGTTTGTCTGCAGATTTATACATACCTGTCCCAAGTGATGACCTTCATTTTTTAGTCACAAAAGGAAAGGTGGAGTCAACAGGTACAAAACGTTCCCCTTTGGCCTTTACAAGTTAGTTTCTTTATATCCCTCCCTGAAGTCTTAAAAAAGCTACTTGGACAACAAGAGCAGTGATATTTTATCGTACTGCTTCCGACTCTAACGTGCTCAGACGTACTTGTAGGACATGTCAAAGTCCAACCAGAATCACTTTCTCCTTGGGTCAAGGAGGCTTCAACAAGATCAAGGAAGGTGTGACTTCTAAGACTGGCGAGAGTAAAAGCAGCAAACATCAGTTCCTCAAATGCCATTGGACAATCAGAGTCACTTCACAATTTTTATTTTGTTAAGGGCTTTTATATAACAAATTTCCCCTTGAATCAGACATCTCATAAACCATTCTTTATATGCATGTCAGTGATACATCAGGTTTTTGTAGACCAGTATTTGCAAAACCAGACTGTTGTCAGGTAGAAGCTGTTTTCTTCTGAGGGAAACTCACAAAGTTAAGGCACTTTAAGAACCCAACCTACAAATCATTTGACCTCTTACTGGCTTTTATCTGGTTGTATATAATAATTCTTTTTTCCAAAATTAATACCAGAGTTTCAATTTTGGAATAGGGACACACACACAAAAAAACCAACAAAACAACAACCAAGCAATGACTGTTCTTAAATCCTTCAATTTCTATTCCTCATTGCAAGGCGACAGCAGCAAGCCTTATTGCTAGGGATGGTGACACCCTGCTTAGCTGAAAGCCCAGTACTACACCCCCCAGCATACTTTTAGCACTGCAGTGATCCTGGCCATCAGTGATAAAAACCCACCTCAGAATGAGTTAAGGTCTCCAGGGCACAATGCTTAAGATGACACTTTTAAGAACAAAATCTGTTACAGGAACAGCTTCAAACTAATCTAAAAGCCAGTATTCATTCAGCAGAACATGAGCAAGCTGACTGACTGCTCCGAGCCATGCAAGGCATTTCACATTCTCCCTCCCTCATTGGGCACAGATCAGTAGTTTGGCAAAAAGGGACCTACAAAGGAAACTCTGTTTCTTAAGCTGGCGCTCTCTTATTAGTCCATTAAAGTACTTCTAATCAGCTGGTGTGAAATCTATTTCTTCAGCCTTTCTAACCTTCTTTAAGAATATAAGAAACGTTTCCTCCTGCGTACAGTCAGCGTTCAGGCTGCCCCCAGCACACCAAAATCACCACTTCAAGCACAGCCCAGACTTAGAAGTATCCAATTCTCCTGATGTAAAGATGCAAAGATTTAAAAAGCAGTTTCAGGTCCATTAATTAGGTGCCCTGACAGTTATAAATAAATAGTAATAAATACCTATTTACACTCACGTACCCTTCTTATATCCCACAGGATTACAAACAAACCAAAAACATGCTTCTTTCTCAAGTAAAGACAATCAGGTTTGAGGTGAAACACACAATTGCAAACAGAGCATCAACACTACAAAACAGTTTAAAATAATAACAGTACCAATAGATAGCATTTAAGAGCATTTTACAGCTTCAAGGGTCCTGCAAACAAAGTCTTAGTTAAGAAAGTGACCATTCATTAAGAATCAGAGGGAACTTGGATGAGAAAAATGTAATTTCAGAGTAGAATTTGGCCAGGACACCAGAGCTGTTTTCCTTATTGCACACAGAATATCATGTTATTTGGAGACATGGCAGAGGCAGGAGCTGGGAAAAATAGATCAGGGTTGTAACAGACCATTTAATTTCCTCGAGCATGAAATCCAATTTCCACACTGATTGTGTCTAAACAGTTTGTTGTTCTGGGGGACATCAAAAAGGCCAATGAAAACTCACAGGAACAGTTGTGGGAGCACAAACCATACTTCCATTCATAAATAAACACAGTGAAAGATGATGCATCATAATTGCTGACATAATTGCCAGCTGGGAACTGGCACCCATTTATCATCCTGGCACAAATCTATAAATCCCTGAAAATATGATCAGAATAGAGAGATAGAGACCAAGAAGCAAGGAGCAGCACAGAGAGCACAACTGAAATTCAGGGAATTGCCTGGCAGTGTCTTCACTTCCACCTCTCCTCTGAAGTCCGTGAGAGGACTGGAGGATAAAGGAGACTGCAGGCGGCTTTGAGACACAGCTCTGGAGGAATTTTCTTGGCCTGTTTACTGTTTGGTTGCTTTTTTATTCAGCTTTTTTTGCTTTTCGTTTCCTTGTGCCTTCATTTAGCTCCTCTTTTGACTTCACAGGAGGAGGTGGCTGATAGGAAGCCTCGTGGGAGTGCCCATGCTGATTATGATGGCCGGTGTGTCCGCCAGAAACAGAGCCAAAGAAAACTGGGCAGATGAAGCTTTCCACTGGAGCAAAAGGTGAGGCGTGAGAATGAGTTGCCGTCATGAAAACCTGCCATGCAACAGTGGACAGAGTTAAAGACCACATACACCAGCTATGAAGAACTAACTAGTAAAGGACATCCTACTTAGCACAGGTAAGTGTCCCTGTTGCTATGTAATCCAAGGCTGTATCACAAGGATCTTCTACCACACTGAAAATAACATGGAGAATTTAGCCTGCAATTTCTTAAGCAGATCTTTCCTGGTACGTACAGCCAGTGCCTTCCAAAGTGGCTTAGTAAGGTTATCAAATCTAGATGCAAGAATTAGTCCTAGTATCTCATTAATGCTCTGCAGAGTACTTCATTCTCAGCACTAGCTCTCCTGAAGATAACACTTCCAGGTTTTCATTTCATTGTGAAGTTAATCATGCAAGAATTCTGCATGGGCAAACACTGGCATCTACAAGGAAAATTAGGATCACCAGAACCCACTGAACAAGAAAGGAAGCAGCATTTCAAAGTCAGTGTTTCAATTTAAAATGGTGAACAGTCAGCCCCCTCTTAATTCTGTACCCTTTCTCTGGTTCTGTAGATTTGTTAGCAGCAGATCTGCTGTAAACTTACCTTGCAAACTATCATAAACATGGTGAAAAAGAAGATGAGGTTGGCTTCAGAGACAGGGAGCCAATGAGTTTGTTGCAAAGTGAAAAGAACTGTGCCATACAGACTGGCTTTTGTAGGGCTAGAAGAGAAATAAAGAACTTATCTAGAAGGTTTGTATACTTTGTGTCCAGTCCCGAATGGCTCTTCAAATTTCGTTTTCAGTCTGACACAGAACATGCAGGCTAGTTACTTACAAAGACATGTGAAGAATTTCATTTGTTTCTGGCTTCCAGACCCCACGCAGCAGTTGCTCAAAGTTAGACATCAAAGCAACACCAGAACCTGTGGAACAGTAAAAGCAAACAGCTAGAACTGCCACACCAGAAGAGAGCTCTGCTGGCTCCTTTAGATCCCCACAGGATAAGCACAATATAAAGGGAAGGTTTGTGACATCCACCCCAAAATTAAAATAAAGTTACCCTAAAACAACAGAGCAGGCAAATGCTTTCTAGAGCTCTATAGTGTTTCCTGATACTGGAAAAAGGCATTCGCCTCTGTTCCAGCAACTGATGCACAAATGCTTACTGCAATTACAAAACAAGGGGAAACTGACTAGACTGTTTCAACACTGAAAGAACTTCCTAAAAAGACACAGGCAAGGACAGAGACAGTAGAACATGGGAGATGATAAAGAGTTACTGAACTCTGCACCCGTAAGTGACTCCCAGTTCTTCATGTCTCCGATGACTCAGTTGACAGCCATTCTGTGAGTATGAATAAATCTCTGTTCTAAGGAATGTGATTAACTGGGGCCAGCTGAACACATCCACTATCTGGCCTGGTCAGCGCTGAGTGATGTGGTGACCTTAGGCTCCATTTGCAGGTTCTCCCCTCCCTCCCCACAGCAGTAGGTGCAGTGGAGGTGTCACCTTTGACCCATCCAGTGGCCATCATGATGAACCAGCCGTGGTGGTACTGGTGATGAGCATGGTGGACGCCGGCCGCAATTTTGCGAACTCTGACCACCTCCTTCATAGCCACAAAGATGAGCTTCACAGGCAGAAAGCTAACACACTTGTAGAAGAGGTTCATGGGGCAGAAGAATATCAAATACCTGGAACAAAACCACAAGGAGCTTAAGGACCCATTTGCTTATCTTGACCTGGGATTAAGAGAGAAGATAAAGAGTACTGTATAGTTAGCCTAAGTTATGTCAGAGAAAAGGAAATGCTGGTTAGGTCACCTACAAGCACCCAAAATGAAAGTGTCCCCAAATCTTCAGTCCGTGCCACCCTTCTGCTGTGTGCTGTCAGTGCAGCACGCTGATTCTGTGGTTTGGCCACAGTTCAGCTGTGGCAGCTATGAATAGAATCGTCCTGCAGGGGGTTGGTTCCCACTCCTATTACCAACACATCAGACAGCTGGTCAGAGAAACTGCAAACTAGATCTAGAAATACAAAAGACTCAGACTGCTTCATTGCACCTCTGCTTTCCCCAGCAAATCCAAACAAGACAGTACACGTGTCCCACAGATGGAATACCTCCCTTCATGCAGGGAGGTCCTGCACACAGCCAGCAGTATTGAGTGCTCGGCAGCTGAGGAGAACTCACCACACTGCTGTGGCCAGGATGACACTGGAGTTGTTACTGAAGTAATGAATAGGTGACTCTCCAAGCAGCAGATCAGCGAGGATGTAACTTCCAAAGCAGTGGAGCATGGCACAAAGCCAGGAGGCAAAAGGACTCTTGCGAGACATCTCCACAGCTCCTGTGAGTAAATTTTAAGTGAGAAGGTGCATTCACCAAAGAGCTAAGAAAGACTCTTGCTTTCAACGTGCTCCAACAGGAATTGAGTCAAAGAAAAGGGCTTGTAAAATAAAATGGCCAAACACACACTCTGCAAAGCCTAAGCAAGCATCAGATAGTTGAGACACGGTCTGTGCTCACAGCCTGCAGACCCCTACAAGGTTTCATATGAATGGAGCCATTAGAAGTTTAGCTCCTGCGTTTGCTGCTCCTACTGCAATCAGAAAGAACAATTCTGCCCTCAAAATAAATGCTATTTTTTTCAGTCTTAAAACAAAATGCATACTAGTACCATTTTCTCCATTGCTTCAACCTAGGTGCCCTCTAGAATTCATGAGCAATCTGTTCAGCTCTTGCATTCATAAGATAACCTGTAAAATAGAACAGTAATTCTTAATCTTTATATAAATGAAGGGGATTGGAGGATTCCTCACTGGTACTGTGGTGGTTTGCAAATACCCTTCAAGTTCAGAAAATACAACTAGGTATTTAAACTGTGTTACTGTTGGGGAATACAGTGTGGTTTCTTCCACAGCCTCCCACTGCCTAGGGGCTTTGCTTGCTGTTTGATTCCTCTCCCATTTTCACCCCCTGCTGTGCTTCTTGGAGGAAGTTTCATAAGAACATCAGTTCTGTAAGATTGTTTCATCTCCTTAAACTGATAGCAGGGTCCTTTATGCAGCATATCAGATACCAAACTCTGCTACACCAGTAACGGGCAGATAAATAATGCTGAAATGTTACATCCACATTACGGACAGTCATCCACCTTGAGCAGCAGTAAGTGAGCTAAATAGGACTGCTGATACCATTCCATCCCCACCGACGTCTGAACCAGCTGAAGGGACAGTGGAAGTGAGACAGCTGCAACAGCCATGATGTGAAGCTCATCTATAGGAACCCAACAGTTATCTGAAGGAGGAAAGTTATGGACATTTTTCTTCAGCTCCATTAAGCCTCGCTGTCTTCTAAGAAGGAAAGGGGACGTTACCACCCTGACCCTCATCTGCCATGTGGGAGCCAGGCGAGAAGCTCACTGCAGCCTTAGGCAGTCTGAGGGGATTATGGGGTGACATGTTTGGAAGAGAAAATATCTTCACTGGGGTTGGCTGTTACTGCACGGCTCAGAACTTAATGCTGGAAGACAGCTGTAAGGGATCAGGCCTCGAAAACCCGGCACTCCTGTTTACAGGGAGCTGAAATAGAACAGTATGCTGCTGCTTGTACAGCGCAGCAATCTGACAACGGGGGGACTCCAAAACGTGGCACAGCGGGTGGCTTTGCCTCATCCGGCGGGCAGCAACACCGAAACCGATCGACAGAGCACAGAGAGCGCACACCGTGTAAAAACAGCGGGGAAGGCGGCGTTCGGCGGGGACCGAGGCACAGACAGGCGGCAGAGCCGGCGGCAGCCACCCGGGCACGGAGAGCTGCGAGCAGCGAGAGCGGGACCAAGGGGGGACGAACGAGGAACACAAGACGAGCGTTCAGCTGCGGCTTCTCCGAATATAAATAGGGTAGCGCGGCCACAGAAATAGAACAGGCGACAATGGAGAGAAACGGAACACCGAGCGCGGGCAGAGCAGCGGCGACGGGAGCTCGGCACGGGGCGGTCAGAACCCGGCACGGGGCGGTCGGAACCCGGCACGGGCAGAAGGCGCGGCTGTGGCAGCTCTGGCGGATCCCCCCGCGCCCCGCAGCGCTGGTCCGCACTGACCTGGCTCGTACTTGAGGTAGAGGACGGACACGATGAAGTAAGCCGCGTCGAAGAGCGGGAAGACGGGCACCGAAGCGAAGGCGGCCGCCAGCTCGCCCAGCTGCAGAGCCCCGGGCAGCTCCATGGCCGTAGGACCGCTCCGCGAGCCGCGCTCCCCGCCGCTCTCCCCGCTCCCCGCCTCCGCACGGCCGCCCCGCCCCGAGGGTTGTCCCGGGGCGCGGCCTACGCTCCTAGCGGGCGGCCTCGAGCTCCGGGCGGCGGCCCCTCAAGGAGCGGCGCTTCCCGCCCGCGCGGTTCCCCGCTGCGCCGTGCAGCCGCCCTCGGAACGCAAAGCCGCAGCCCCGAGTTCGGCGCGGGCGCTTCGGAGCCGGCTGTGGGAGGTGCGCGCCGGGACCGCGCATGCGCCGAGACCGCGGGCAGTGTGCCCGCCTCTTCCGCTTCCGGCGCCAGGACCGCCGCCATGCTGGGCGATCTGCTGCTCTGCGGGTAGCGGGCCGGGCCCGGGGGCGGGGAGGGCTGCTGGGGACCGGCCGCGTCTGATGCGCTCTCTCTGTCTCTCCTCAGAACGCTACTGGTGAACGCCGGCGCCGTGCTGAACTTCAGACTGTGAGCGGGGATCGGGGCGGGGAGGGCGGCGTAGGAGCCCCGGGAGCCCCGGGCCCGGCGCTTCGCGCGGTAACGGCGCTTCTGTTCCCGCAGGAGGAGGAGAGACACGGAGGGCTTCGGCGAGGGGGCGAGGGAGCCCACGACCGGTAACAGCCCGTGGGGGGGGGGGGGGGGGGGGGGGGGATTGGCGGCTGCGAGGCCTTGGGGCGGCGCCGGGCGGCTCTGCAGTGCCCTCCGTGCGTGAATTTTGTTCTCTGACTCTTTTTGTACGTCTGCGTTCCCTTATATTTCTTAGCTAGTGCTGAAACGCGACACGCTGCGGCGTTGGGTATTTTTCAAGTCTAAGATTTCTCCTCTTGGCTTTTAGGTGACAATATCAGGGAGTTCTTGCTGAGTCTTAGGTATTTCCGAATCTTCATTGCCTTGTGGAATGTCTTCATGATGTTCTGCATGATTGTGTAAGTAGAGCCGTGCAGCACCTGGCATTTGTTCGTCTGAAGCCACATAATGTTGGTTTTTTCTTGTAAGTGTATTTCTTTTCTGATCTCTCTCCCAACTCCTCGCACTCTTGTTCCATCACTAGGCTCTCATTTTGCTCATCTGCTTTGATCTTCCTAAAAATAGTGGCTCACCTCATGTTCTGCCAGTGCAGGCACCTTTAGTGCATGAGAACCTCTTGACAGTGTGCAATTGTTTTAGGCTTGGATATGACATCATTTAATTCAGCGCCTATAAACGCAACACAGTGTAAACTTTAGGATGATTTTCATTTGGGGAGGGAAATAATGCCACATAATAAAGCGAGCCATGAGAACAGGCTCTGGAAACTCTGGATTGTAGTTCAGATAGGCAGACTGGCAAAATTCCTGTTTTCTTTTTGCTGCTGTAGCCCTTCGGCCCAATGTATGGCAGAGGAAAACCAATAGCAGCGGTGCAGTGGTGTTCTAAGCTGCAGTGCTGGTGTGGCTGTTATGCTATAGGTCTCTCATCTGCTCTTTTTCTGTTGCATCCACCAGGTTATTTGGATCTTGAAAGTCATCCACAAACACATCTGGTAACCTGGAAGAGACTTTTGGCTGCAAACATAACTTTTCTATCAAGTAAAAGATTATAATGCTTTCCACATACAGCCCTGGGGTTGTGGCAGGTTCTTTCCATGGAGCAGCACAGCACACAGCTCCCCCCAACCCCCCCCGGCTGCATAACGTGGGGGGAGTGCAGGGCTGCGTGCTGCAGGGCGGGGAGCCTCCCAGCCCCTGAGCCAAAGGCTTCAAAGTAAAATAATTTCAACTTCACTGGGAGGAGAAAAAGGAAAAAAAAAAAAAAAAAAGCCAACTTGAAATTGTGTTGCTCAGCATTGGGTGCCTGATGTGCAGCACATTGCAGCTGACTGAAAGCCACAGCCGTGCAGCTCTGCGCCGTCCTCGCTCCATCCCTGCTGTCACTGCACTGTGGGTCGCGTGGAAGTCACTTCATTATTGTGAAGCTGAGTAAAGTATTGATGTAACTTGGAAAAAAGAAGTCATTTTCCCTCACAATTCCATTTTTCTTTGGAGAAGTAGATACGGACACCTCAAAAAAGGATTCTCACTTTTTTTCTCCCAATAAATTCATGTTTAGATACAAATTTCAATATAAGGTTTTTTTTCCTAAGCAATACATAAGGGACTTTGAACAGAAAAATATCTGTAATCCTGAGGAAGTTTTGGAATCATTTTGAATTTGGTTGAATAAAAAAGTTCTATTTAAGGGTAAATTTAATGTTGTGTTTATTCCAGTAAGGAGAAATTAATTCAATATTGGTGTTTTTTTGAGAGATTTTAATTAGGTTGTAACTTCCAGTAACTTGCAAACCCAGCTTTTTGTGCTATTCTTTAATGTTAAATCAGTGTTTGGGGCCGGTGACCTTCCCTAGTAATGAACGTAGAATACACGGATAAGAGAGTCCTTCAGCTGGGTTTGTGCTGCGCGGAAATACTTTTAAATTTAACCTTAATTCACATCTTGCATGCGATTTCTGTGGTTTTTATATTTGAGCCCATGTGTATTAGCAATAGTAGCGCTGCCCAGTGGGGCGGCCCCGTCCGCAGCTCCGCGTTGCGGCTCTCCGTCCGAGAGTGGGGGCGGGGCGGGGCGGGCGATGCCGGAGCCGCGCTGAGCTCCGGGCCGGCGGCTCCTTCGGGGGCACGGCCAGCTTTTCCCGCTGACGGCCGCCGTGCCGCACCGCGAGCAGAAAGCGAAGTCGCAAAACAGCGCGCGGGGCGGAACCGCCGAGGAGCGGCCGCGTGAAGAGGCGCGGGTTGTTTCCGCGCCCGATGAAGATGAGGACGGAGCCGCGCTCCCTTCCGCACCGCTCCGCTCGGGCTGCGGCCGCTCCGTCCCGTCCCAGCCCTCGCATCGCTTCGGACGCCCGTCGGCCGTTCTCTCCATAAGGCCGCCCCGGAGCACCGGCTCCGTTTAGACCGCGGCCGGAGACAGAACCGCAGCACAGCGGCGCTCCGGATCCGACCCCCGCCGCGCTCCTTCAGTCCCCCGTCCGACCCCGCCGCGCCGCCACCCGCGCACGCGCGACCACCCCGACCCCCCCACCTCCCGTCACGGTGCCCGCCGCGCATGCGCAGTCCGCGTCTGCTGCTGCGTGCGGAGGGACGTCAGGGGCGCGCCGTGCGTAACGGCGTCGGGCGTGTCCCATGGTGCCCTGCGCGGGGCTGGCTCCTGCCCACAGTTGAGTTCGGCCCCGAGCGGAGCAGTCGGGCCCGGCCCGGTCGCGCCGCCGCGGTTCCTCCGCGTCCCGCTCCGAGCGCCGCCGCCCCCGCTCCGCGGGGAGCGAACATGCGACTCCGGCTCCCCGAGGAGGCCGCCGC
>NW_024885273.1:0-54127 GCF_019232065.1 Centrocercus urophasianus | reverse complement strand
GGGGCCGCCGGCGCCAATCGGGGCTCGGCGGCAGCGGGGGCCGGGCCCGGCGGCGGGGGCGCGGCTTCCGCTGCGGATGGGATGCGGCGGGAGCGGGGCGGCCCCGGGCCGGGCGGATGCTGCCGCGTGCCCTCCTTCGAGCCGGCCCGGGGAAGGCGGCTCCCCGCCCGGCAGTGGCTCTCGGGGCTTCCCCTAAAGCGCTGTGCTGGAGCCTCTCGCTGCCCCGCCAGCAGCTCGCGCGGGAGAAGTCGCCGCCCCGCGAGGGTACGGGAGGTCGTGCGGAGGCGCCCGGGCTCTGAAACGCGCTGTCTTGTGACCTCCTTGTTGCTTACCGAGTGGAATTAGTTCTGCCCGCAGTCTGAGCCCTCCTCGGGTTTTCTGCAGTCTTCCCCCAGCCCCAGGTCAGGGCTTGGATGATGGTCCCTTACGCCAATAGCGGTGGAACACACGCTGTGACTTGGGGTCCTCACACCCCCAAGGATGGCCGGCTGCGCTAGCCCAGCCAAGACTCTTCGCAGCCAGGCCTAGCTGGCAGTCCCTCCCAGGGGCACCGAGGGTGGCACTGCTGCTTGTGTTCCATCACCTGCCATCAGCTTCCTTCAGTGCTTCTCTTCACAGGACTGGTCTCTGCTGCCGAACTCCAGCTGCCTGCATGTGCAGGGCTCCTCTTACAGCTAGAACCAATGTGAGAATAGGCACTTATCGACAGATGTGCTGATGTTTTTTTTACACCCACGGATTCTAAGGCCAAGAGAGGACCACTGCATTTTCTGATCCCGTGCAAAATAAAATCAGTGCAAATTTCTGTTGCTCGCTCAGGTGCTGGTGGGTGACTGTGTCTGTAGTTGCTGACAGCAAGATAGAAAGAGATCAGCGCTCTGCTGTAATCCATCATAGGCAAATCGAGGTGGATTCCCCAGGTGGATAGTCACATATTGAATTCATGTGCCCTGCCTTGCTTTAACTTTCACTACCCATTTGAGATGCTCCTGTTCTCCCAGCTCACAGAGCCTTTTACTGGCTAATGCATGCTCCTACGCAGGCACTCAATAGATGAAACCCATCACTCAGTTATTCAGAGTGGCTCCACGGCTTTCCAAAAGGCTGCTATTTCAAGGCACAGGTAAACACCAGTGTCTGTAATATCCCATACAACCCAGTCCTCCTTCCCTAGCATAACACTCTCCTTGCATCATGCTCTGCTGGAATAATTCAACATAAACTCTCCAAGTCTTGCTGCTTCCAGGACATGTCACTGTAGCCCACTCCTAGAATTAATTGCTCCTATCCATACCCAAAGTTGGGTGCTGCTATGGGCACCATTCATACCAGCAAAGCCAGCAGCCCAGATCTGCGTGCAAATGGGGAGTCACTGAAATACTTCTGGATTCAGCCCCTGCAAGCGTATGCAGCTGTGTGGTTATATGCAATGAGATCTAGTACTCCAGGACCTAAATTTTGTACCCATATTTCTGAAATGTGCAATGCAGTATTTCAGTCCCATCCTCTGGATGTAGTCTGCCCATCCCCACCTCTGCAGCACACATCACTGCCAGCAGCGACAGCCTATATTGCTGTATTGCTGTTAGATTCTCTTCTGTTTCCATTACTTCTTCAGTGTTGTCCTCAGCCTCCTCCCCAGAAGTCTGTTTTCCTTATTTTGCCAGTAAGCAGTGCTGCATCTCCGCTTAATTTAAGATCTTACAAGTATGACGCTGCTCCTGTCACACTGGTGGTCACGCACCAGCTCATCTCTTCTATTTACCAGGTTTGTTTTGCAACTTCTGGCCTTGTTTCTAGCCTAAATAATTTCACAGCATGTGTCAGCTGTGTTACAGAACTGCTTACTCTTTTTTTTTTTTTTTTTTTCCTTTTTTTTCTTTTTTTTCTCTTCAAGCTGTTAAATGCCACCCAGTAAAATTTGCATGTAACACAGTGGAATAGATACCAAGACATATTGCACCAGTTTTCTCTCATTCAGCTTTTAATTTATGACAGTGTTTTTATACCCCGGCTCTGTTTCCAACCCTCAGTTCAGTTTCTCAGTTCTGAGACAAGGTGGTTGGAACTTGATGATCCTTGAGGTCCCTTCCAACCCAAGCCATTCCATGATTCTTGCTTTCCTCTGTCCCAGCTCTTGATTTGGCAAGTTGTGTTACCAGCAGTTTTCAGACATTCAAATACACTAACAGAGGGTTCCAAAATGTGATCTAGCAGTTATGTTTTCCAAAATTCTTAGCTTTATGGTCATAATTCCCAGCGTAACAAGGAAATGCAAGCCAGGTGACCAGCTACAGCCCTGTTCAGGCAGCCTTACAACAGAGCACAGGGGCAAACAGCCTGCCTCTATTCCCCAGCTAGCTGAATACGGAGTGCTTCTTCCATGGCTTTGTGTTGGTATTTCAGTGCCACCTCATGTTATCCATCTGAGCAGTGATAACTGCTATGGCTTATGTAAAGATCAGAATGGGAGCAAACCACCTAAGAAAAGTGCAAGTTTCTTCCATCTTCCCTCAGCAACAGAAAAAGCTCACAGGCAAGCAAAACAGGAGAAATTATACTTGCTAAGAGACTGGTTTTACTCAAGAGATGAAGACAACAAGCATTCTCATCTTTCAGAGGAACCTGACATGACTTGGAGATTCACTGTTATGCTGGGATCCAAACCAAGTCCTTTCTACCCCTGCCACTGGGTATCAAGACAGAGGGGCTGTCAAGCCAGGATGCTACATGCTAGTGTAGGGACTGCAGCACACAGCAACACATCAGAACAGGTTAGTGTCACTGCCAGAAGGACAGGCACTGCTTCATGGGATCATAGAGTGGCTTGGGTTGGAAGGGACCTTAAAGCTAATCTAGTTCCAACCCGTAGGCAGGTCTGCCACCCATCAGAGCAGGTTGCATAGGGCTCCATCCAACCAAGCCTTGAACACCTCCAGGGGTGGGACACCCACAGCTCCACTGGGCAGCCTGTGCCAGTGCCTCCTTGCCCTCTGAGTAAAGAATTTCTTCCTAGTAGAATTCCCAGCCTCACTAAACAAAAGCCACCCTGTATCCGGGATGTTTTAAATCTTCATAAGCTTCCACAGCTCTCTACACCTCGGGTGACTTAGATAGGCCCTATGATCTGTTATTATTGCTGGAAAACAGCAAACATCTGTTTCCTGTTCATTTTCTCAGTGTTGCTCACAATTTTATGCACCATTGTATCATTTATTTCCCCATAGTCTCTTCTCCATGCTTAAAAAGACCCGCTCTCCCACTGCCCCTCTTGCAGAAGCCATCCCATAGCTTTGGATGTATTTGTTCTCCTCTGAACACATTTTAGTTCAACTATCTTTTTTTTTTTTTTTTCCCTTGATAGACGACATTTGAAATGCAGAACTGAAGAATTGTTATTTTATACAAGGAGGTAATTTTCTCTGCTTTGCAATCTAATAATTCTTTTCATATCAGTGCCTAGCATTGATTAATTTTTCTGAAAAGCCTTGGGAAAGCCTAGGGTCCTGTATGTCAGACAATCCAGAGACTTCACCACGTAAGCTTGAAGTGAGACAGGTGCATTCAGAGGCCTCATAATTTGCTGTGAAACAGGGAAAAGTAATTTCCAGCTCTAAGGGTATCTGGCTAACAACTAGTCAGCACAAAATGTCCAAGGAAAAAAAACCCAAACAAACCTAGAAGAAACAGAGATGTAATAAATTAAAAGCTAACAAGAAGATAACAGAGGCTGTAACAAAGACCAGAACTCCCAAGACACTGACAGACTGAACCATTGCAGGTATCACACAAGTGCATCCTTGAAAAGGTTCAGCCAGAAACTTCGTTAACTGATAAGAAAACTAAGATCGTGAGGTTTTAGAGGAAAATTTATTATGGGATGTTTGAAAACTGTTGCACTTTGTAAAAATTACTGTATGATGTTAAGGAGCAAAACTTGCTATGGAATTTTGATAGGAAGGATCAAATGTGGGGAAAAGGGGGTATCAAGAGAAACCAGGGAGAAATAAACAGGAGAAAATGGAGAAGTGGAGTAAGTACCAGAGACTAGTCTCAAGGAAACTCTCTGTTTAGTATGCCTGTCCAGCTGAGCTATGCACCCAATTACCACCAGCCAGGCTATCTCCATAGTAAGCTATTTGTGCTACCTTGGCAAGCATGTGTGTTTGGAAAAAAAAAAGTCTAACTTCAAGCTGGAATAACCAGTAAGTAGGATCAAGGGCCTGAAGGTATTGGCAGTCTGATGACTGGCAACCAGAGATCCATGAAAGCGTGCATATACAAGGTCCACTAGCATGCTCAAGGTATGATAAACCTGTAAAAACAGGATTGGGCCATATTTGCCATTTCCATTTTGAGTGCTCTTTGTATTTTCCTGAGCACCTACCACAGCACTTGTTTCTTATTTCTGCTGATTTCTCCATGGCTGGTCATATCTATCATTTGTGTGTGTATTTCTGAAGTTCATGCTCAGCCTCCCTGCTTGCTGAATGTGGTAACAGTACCTAGCTCCTTTAGCTTGCTGCATTCATCTGTCCTTAACATCATGCAAAAAATACTGTAATAGAATAATAGAATTATAGAATCATAGAATGGGTTGAAATGGGCCTCAAAAATCACCCAATTTGAACCCTCTACCATGGGCAGGGTTGCCACCCAGCAAATCAAGCTGCCCAGGGCCGCATCTACCCTGGCCTTGAACACCTCCAAGGAGGGGGCATCCACAATTTCTCTGTGCCAGTACCTCACCACCCTCTGAGTAAGGAATTTCACCCTAACATCTAACATAAATCTTCCTTCTCTTAGTTAAAAATTGTTTTTCCTTGTCCTAGCTTTATCAAACAGTGTAAGTCAGTCTCCATCATGCTTATAAGCTCCTTTTGAGCACTGGAAGGCTGCAATGAGTTCTCCCTGGAGCATTTTCCAGGCTGAACAAGCGCATCTCAGTCTTTCTTCATAGGAGGGGTGCTGCAGGCCTTTGATAATCTCTGTGGCCTCCTCTAGACCCACACCAACAGCCCGATGTTTTTCTTGTACTGGGGGCTCTAGGCCTGGATGCAGTATTCCAGATGGGGCCTCACAAGGGCAAAGCAGAGGGGGACAATCATCTCCCTCTCCCTTCTAGCCACCCCTCTTCTGATGTAGCCCAGGATGCAGTCAGCCTTCTAGGCTGCACATGCACACTGTTGGCTCACACCAAGCTTTTCCTCTCCTAGACCCCCCAAGTCCTTCTCCACGGGGCTGTTCTCAATGAGTTCTTCTCCCAGTTTATGCACATATCTGGGATTGTCTTAACCCAAGTGCAACCTCTTGCACTTGGCCTTGTTAAACCTCATTAGGTTCTTAAGTGCTCACTTTTTGAGCACTTTGATTGTGTCAACTGCACCACTCATCTTGGTGTCTTCAGCAAACTTGCTGAGTGCACTTGATCCCACTGTCTATGTCACTGACAAAGATTTTGAAGACAACCAGTCCCAAGACAGACCCCTGAGGAACACCACTTGTCACTGACCTCCACCTGGATGTAGAGCTATTGACTACAACCTTCTGGCTGTGACATTCCAACCAATTCCTTATCCACTGAATACTCCCATCCTTCAAATCCATATCTCCAACTTAGAGATAAGGATGTGGTGTGGGACCATATCAGTGGCATTACAGAAATCCAGGCAGATGTAATCACTTTATTTCTTTTGTCCTTCAGTGCCGTCACTCCATTGTAGAAGGCCAGGCCAATATTCCACAAGATCACAAACCTCAACCAGGGTATGGGCATTACAGCCCAGACTACCTCTAATCTTAATTTCTTTAAATGACTTCCTCTGCAATGGTGAGTACCAGGTCCAGTAACAGTCTCTGGCTGGTTTGTCCAATACCTGACGTTATCCTCAACAGACTCCAGGGGTCTCCTGGATTGCCTACAACTTGTCATGTTGCTTTTCAATCACCCAAATGTCTGCTGGGAATCCCCCATCAGAATGAAGGCCTGCAAATGCAATGGTTTTTGTAACTAAAGCAAGAATGCCTCGTCAGCCTGTTCCCTTATCAGGCAGCCTGTAGTAGACCCTGACTCCAGATGTCCTTCATTGGTCTGGTCCCTAATTTTAACACAAAACCTCTCAACCTGATTGTGTCTCTCATAGACAGCTCTTCACAATCCATTCACTTCCTAACATAGATGGCAACTCCCCACTCCCTCCTGCCCTATCCCTTCTTAAAACTCGCAGTGCATCAAGCTAATAGTACATCAAGTTCTCCCACAGAGCACGGGGAGAAAAACCAAGGCAAAGCCGCTGTGAGGTGAGCTAGCAAGACAAGTGTAGACACGAAAGTGAGACCTCAAGTCTGCACACACCCAGCACCAGAACACTGGTGGAGTGGACACTTCAGAACAAATCTTACTAGAAAGCTTACTTATAGTCTCTAGAAAAAATATTTATTCACTGGGGAGCAGAACCAAAGAAGAGAACACAAGGTCACATTCTGGGCTGCCACAGAAATAGACATTACTGCTTGCTTTGTCACAAGAAAAAGTAACCACATCTGAGCAAGCACCTGGAGCAGCAGGAATTTCAGCTGCAGTCTGGAAGGCCAAGAAACAGGAGATGAATGCAGGGCAATTAACAGAGCATCAGAAAAGGTTGCCCAGAGAGTTTATGCAGCCCCTCTTTAGGGATCTTCAAAACCCACCTGGACGTGTCCCTGCCTGAGCACACGAGTAGGACCAGATGAACCCAGAGGTCCATGCCAACCTGAGCCATGCTGTAGTCCTGTGACAAGCACAGGGAAGAAGAGAGGACAATCACACACTCACAGAAAGTGACAAACAACAGCACTAAGAACCAACACTGAAAATATCAGGACATCAGAAGAGAATGGAAGGGGGTTCAGTTGCAAAGCAGTAGGGGGACACTGGCAAAATTCTGTATTCAATACTCAAGGGAAAAAGACAAGGTTTGAGCAAAAATATAAAACTTTTAATGAGTGGTGTGTCAGTCCTTGATGCAGAGGAAGGAAAGGAGTAAAAGGGGCTATGGCTGTCCTGGGTGCTCAGTACTGCAGCGATTATATGCAAAGAGCAGGAAAAACAGCACAATACAGCACAGTACAACACAGCCAGGGCAGCCGTAGCCTTTGCTCCCTAAAGAGGGAAACAGCACCTGGAAAAGCAGTTCCTCTCACTGTCCGTTCTGTTTCACCTTGTGCTTCTTTCTGTTAGGGACTTGAGCATAAGACTTATGGGGAGAAGGCCGGACAGCCTTCAAGGGCCTCCTCTGACCCTGCAGAGAACGTCTATTCTTCAAAGCAGGCTGTGGCTTCTTCTGTGCTTGGGCAATTTTTGACGACTCAAGTTTCTTCTTTTTTGCCTGCGGCTCCATGACTGTCTCAGGGCCAGTGGACGGATTTGCTGCTTCCGCAGCAAGCTCTTCATCTGAAACAAAAGAGAAAAGTGCTGTAGGAGGAACCCATGTGTTTTCTGCATGGGAAGCAGCCTGTGAGAGCAGGCTCAGGCAGCTCAGCAGAGCTTCCATACTAGGTTACCTTTCTGCATCTTGGGGATGGAATTAGAGAATTTCTTTAACTTGGCAATGAAGAACCCATCCATATTATGGGTGTGGGGATAGAAACGCCGTGTAGACTTAAGAGAGGGATGGAAACGACGGTCCTTAAACCTGGAAGAGGAAGTGAGGTGAAAAATGCCTCTGCTGAAACTCTGGCAGCAAGGAACGGAGCCACCTATGCAACCTGTGGCTTAGCACACACCTGGTGAAGCCTTCCTTGCCAAAGTCCAGTCCTGTGGCCACCAAACGAACATTGCGTTTCTTCAGGGCATAATCCACAACCCACTCATTCTCTTCCACCTACCAGAGGTTAAACATTAGGATCCAAACTCACCATTCCTAAAGAGACAACCACGACAGAGCACAGACTTACTGTAATGGAGCACGTGCAGTAGACAACATAGCCCCCCGTCTCTGAGGTAGCATTGACTGAATCTATAGCACTGAGAAGCAGCTCCTTCTGCAAGTGAGCGCAGCGCAGGATGTCTTTCTCATCCTGTTAGTAAAAGACAGGTTAAGGGGTCAGAGACACAGGGAACAGCCCAGGCCTCTGAAACTGTTGCAAATGGAGAGATAACTGAACAAGGGACAAGATATGGGACTGGGTTTTTCTGCAGAACTAACATAAAAAAAACCAGTTTTAGCATAACACAGAAAATGGGCAAGAGCACAAAAATCCATTTCCCGTCTACAGAGGTTTGCCAAAAATGCAGTTGCCGTGAAGTCGAGAATCATCCATCCTCTCATAACTCACACCAGATCCCCCATCTGGCATCTATACTCATCACTCACCTTATTGGTTTTGATAGCAGGATCCTTAGAAATGACACCTGTTCCGCTACAGGGAGCGTCAAGCAACACACGGTCAAACCCTCCAAGTACCTACAGACAGAGATGAATTTAAAGTTATGCTTATGGTTGGGGACTGAGAACAAGACCGAGACTAAAAATGGAAACATGACTGGGGAGGCAGGAGATAGCTCATTCTTTCCCATCCACCTTCCTGTTTTCACACCAATTGACAAGCATAATTCCCAGTAGCTCTGCTTATCTTCCTATGACTTCACAGAACGTATCTTGCTAAAGGGACAGCACCAGGTAAGGATAGTAAGAACATCCCAGAGCAGACAGGGAACACACCTTGGGAAACTGGCGTCCATCGCAGTTACTCACTACTGCATTGGTGACACCCAGCCGATGCAAATTCCCCACCACACTACGCAGCCGCTCAGCATTGCTGTCATTGGCCAAGATCATCCCTGTATTCTTCATAAGTTGAGCTGCCAGAAGGCAAAACACATCAGCAAGGGACTAAAAATTTCCTATGCTTTTACCCAGACACCTTTTCCTGAATTCAGTCCCATTCCATTTCCTCCTTCTACACAGATCAGTTCTAAGAGCATCCCTCCTGAGCCTCCCACCATGGCTTCAGGCTGGTACCTATGTAGCTGGTTTTGCCACCCGGGGCACAGCACATATCCAGGATGCGCTCATTCTCCTGTGGAGCCAGAGCCATAACAGGGAGGAGACTGGAAGCTCCTTGCAGCATGTAGTGTCCAGCCAAGTATTCAGGGGTGGCACCTGTGCAGGGATGGCAAAACAAAGAGAAAAAAAAACACAACAACAAACAAATGAAATAACAGGAACAGAGGGAAGATCAGCTAAACCTTGTAACAGGAAGGGTGATCTCACCAATGGGCACGGAGGAGTCATAAATAACAAGTCCAGTTTTTGACCACTTCCCCAAGGGGTCGAGATTCACACCACGGTTGATGAGAGCCTACGAGACAAGGAGATGGGGCTGAGTCACAATTCAAGTGTGAAGGGCAGCACAGGAGACTGCCACAGGTTTCTGCTCACCTGCGCTAGGTCCCGTCGTCGCGTCTTGAGTGTGTTGGTGCGAATGGTCACGGGACGGGGAACCTCGTTGGCTTCCAGAAAGTTGATTAGCTAGATAAGAGGCAAAAAGGAAGGAGGTAAAAATGAAGTAAGGAGGGTGCCAAATCCTCATCGGTCAGCCACAACACAGAGCAGGCAGAACGCTACCTCAGGGAGTGGGAAGATATCCATAAGCATCTTGAGCAAGAAGTCACTGTAGGAGTAGTAAGCAGCCATATCCCGGCGCAACAGTGCAAGGTACTCCTGTCGTGTGCGTCCTTCCTCCCGCTTCACCCCAAAGTCCTGCAGCACCTCCATGTTGCTCTTGATGCGTTGGTGAATGACATGCAGGTCTGGTGGCTCAGCAGGTAGAAAGGCCATTAAGGGAACATGAACAGTGCATGAACTTGCACATTACGTCCTTCATACGCACAGCCAGTCGCGCACGAGTCCTGAATCACCACATCACAAGAAAGGCCACGCTAGAGCACACACACATGCAGAGCTCAGTATTTACACTTCCAACAGAGCTCAGCGGAAGCAGGATTCAAAGGATAGATCTGGGCAGAAAAGCTCACTTTAGATAAGCATGAAAAAAAAGGAAAAAGATAACAATGAGAAAGGTCTTTCAATGCTGAAAACACCATTTATATCAAAAAGGAGACCAGAGGTTCCCCAAAGGCAACTGGGGAACAGAGGAGAAAGAGACAAGATTAAATTGCATAGAGGACAGTACATGAAAATCACTGTGTATGCTGGAATCGCTGTTAGGCAAAAGCCCTACAAACTGGCTGGATACAGGCCTGCTAGGAAAATTAGGGCAGAGGATGATAAACTATGCTTTAAGACCAGAAAGACTGGGGGAGGCTGTACAGGTTGTAACGTACTTCTTAACTGTGCTCTGCACTGTTACGATAGCTCATCTAAAAATGCCTCATTAGACACAGAGCACTTGTGCTAAAACGATACTCGTAATAAAATAAAGCAAATCTCTTCAGTTGTATCCAGGCTCAATACTGCTGCCTACATATAGCTTATGGATGTTACAGATGAAAAGGATATTCTCTTTCTCAATCTGTTCATCAGTTGGCAATTTGAATTCTTCATCTATCTCCACGTTGAGCTGCAGATCTGCATCTTCTTTTTCCTTCTGTCCTGTTTTCTGCCTGCTGGTCTCCTCGGCCACCTCATCTTCCTCACTATCGTCTTCACTGAGATCTCTGGTAAACATAAAGAAAAGAAGGAATGTTTCAGACAAAACAGTGCTGCACAGATACTTCACAATTACTGTCTTGTTGGTACAAGAGAACGAAAAAGAACAAAAGCAAGCCAGGCTTCTCACCCATCCAGGAAAGGCTCCACTAACTCACGATGTGGAAAAATACTTACTCAGCCTTTTGCTTCAGGGCGGCTTCCTCAATGGGCAGCAACTAAACAGAGAAAGAAAAGGTTAATGAAGCAATGTCATTGGGTGCCCCTTTATCCTCTGCCCCCTATAAATTTTTTCTGCTCTGTTTAAAATGGATAATAAGAGACTCAGTGTCGTACTGGGTCCAGCTGCCAAACCTGAATTTGCTCTGAAGGGGTGAGGAAGGCTCTCCAGCACCCTCACCCCCAGCTCCCATAGTCAGGTTGCCTTTTTCCCCCAAGCCTGCTGAGCCCTGCAGCCAGAAAAGCCAAGGATTCCTTACAAAATTAAAGCTGAAGAGCTCTTACTTCTTCCTCATCAGAAGATGTGGCACCATAATCATCCATCAACTCCTCGCTGCTCCCATCCTCTTCCTCCTCCTCCACCTCCCAGCTGTCCTCTTCCACCTCGCCATTGCTGGATAACTCCACGCTGGTTCTCTTGGAGAGGCTCTTCTTGCCTTTGGCTGGGGTCAGCCATTTTGCGTTATCATCTTTGAAGCCAGACTGGCGCTCAGGGGCATGTCCCACTGTCTTTATGGGACTAACCTCCTTCTGAGAATCCCCCTGCTCTTTAACTGCAGCGGAACAAAAGGTTAGAAGGTAGGCAGCGTTCCAAAGAGCAGCTGCCCCACGCCGTCAGCTCTGTGCGCACCTAAGGCCCCCGCCCGGTCCCGAGCCCCGGCCGAGGGAAGAGCCGACGGGAGCAGCCGAGTACACGCTTCTGCGGGACGCACCGCAGGGCGCGATGCCCCGCCACTCACCCGCGGGCCGCCGACCTCCTCCCGGCGCAGTCCGCCCTGCCACCCCCAGTCGTCTCTTGGCGGCCCTGCAGCGGAGGGAAGCGGCCGTAAGACCTCAGACCAGTCCCGGTCAGGAACCGCGCACCGGGCCGGGCAGCCCTCACCTCCTCCGCGCGTGGCTGGACAGCTTCTTCCGCCCGCTCTCCGCCTCTGCGGAAATAGAAGCGGCACTCAGGCGGCGCGCTCCGAGGCACCGCCAAGGCCCCGCGCCGGCTCGGGCCGCACTTACCGGGCGGCAGGAAGCGGGCCAGTTCCACCTCGGCTCCCCGCTGCTTGCGGGCCTTGCGCCCGGGGCCGCGCTTCTCTTTCCTGCTCGGGTCCAGCTTCCGCCCCATGGCTCCGGTACCGCCGGGACCGCCGCGGCCCCACGTGCGGGCCTGCCCTGCGCGCACGCGCACGGCCGCCGGCCCACCCCCGGCCCGCCATTGGCTGCGGGCAGGAACGTCACGAGCCGGCGCGAGAGCCGCGGCCCGGCGTGGGGCAGGGCGGAGAGCCTCAGGCCGCTGCAGGCCGCCGGGACGGGCGCCCTCCACGACTCGTCCTGCGAGGCGGAAACGCAGCAAAAGCAGAAGGCGGGCGGCGGCGCAGGGCTTAAGTCCCAGGAAAAGAATTACTATTGCACCGTAAGTGTAATGACGAGCTCTGGGTGCTTAACACTAGGGAAAAAATCCAGCTCCTCCTCCCAGCACTACAGCAAGGTTCAAGGGAAACAATGAAGTAAAATACAAGGAAACTTTATTTTTCAGTTCTACCAAGATTTTGCTCTGCTTTTGTCCTTTTTTTTTGTTGGTTTTTTTTTTTTTTTTTTTTTTTTTTTTTCTCCAAGCTGCTTAATTAGCGGACAAGTCCTGTCAGTTTCTGTATTAAAAAGGATCTTGATGGAGGTAGCTTTGTCTCTGTCCTGGCTTCTGCTTGATCTCGCCTGTGCAGTCACCTCGGTAAACAAACCCAAAATAAAATTAGAAAACTGAAAATCTGGAATTCCAGGCGGAGGCAGCGAGCAACGCAGCCAGGTTCTCCATGTAACAGACATGGCACCGTGGCCTTCAGTCACTATGTACAGAGTCCATCATCCATCCATCCCCCTCTCTCCTAAGCACACTCCTCGCTCCAGCGGGCTGGCCGCAGTGGAAGGAGGTTCTCCTCCTCCCAGAGACTTGCACAGCAGCTTCCACGGAGGGAAACAGCACCCAGTCAGGAATGTCAGGCAGAGGGGCAGAGTGTGAAGGGGTGGGGTGGGGAGGGTCACTTCGGCTTGGCCAAAAGATTGACAGCACTGGGCTGGAGACTCACTGCTGCTGCGCCACCTGTAGGGCAAGAGAACAGCTGCTAGACTCCATGGTACGGGGGCTATTTCCCCACATAGCCTCGAGCCACCCCCGCCTGCAAAGCAGGGAGGGCACATACTTGTTGGGGAGGGGGCGGTGGAGGGGGCTCACTGCTGCGGTTGGCGAGCCTGCTGAGGATGTTGCGTTCTGACATCTGCAGGCGCACTGCCACCGGCGGGATACGGGCAATAGTGGCAGGCAAGCGTGTCACATCTGCCTTCATGTCACTCAGAAGTTCCTCTAGCTGCTTCAGAACTAGAAGAGAAAGGGATGAGTATTCAGGGAGAGAAGGAGAAAAAAAAAAAAAAAAAAAAAAAGACCGTGGGGGACAGTGATGCTCAACACATCCACTTTTGCTCAGCCCATAGCATCACCTTTGTGCAGCACAGCATTGGCAGGCTTATTCCCAGCCATTGACTCCTTGGATAGATGCTGGTGACTCTCAGCCAGGCACTCCACCTCTGCAAAACGTGTGTTCAGAGCCATTGAGGGATGAGAGGGGTCTTCTGACATATTCAGATAGGCAGCACGCCGCAACTGCTCCTCAATCACCAGTGCCTGCTCCAGGAGCTGCAAGAGGGAGCAGTCATTAGAGAAGTCTTCCAGCAGCTGCCTGAAAAAGCAGCCTGCTTGCACGTCCCCCTGCACTCCCCATCACAGTCTCTTCCTGATCAAGTTGTCAGCTATCACAAGGTAAGACCCTGAAACTCCTTTCACCAGCTTCTGTTTAGCTTGGTCTAAATATCAAGAAACGAAGTGTTTCATTAGGCCAGGCTCGGTATACAAGAAAACCAACTTATGACCAGTCTAAAATAAGTACTGTGAAGAGATTCCTACTCCTCTGCCTTCTTAAAGGACTTCTGAAGTAAATCTTTGCTGTTTGGTCTTTTTGCATGAAGCACATGAGATGAAGCTTTTTTTTTTTTTTTTTTTTTTTTTTTTAACCTGAGGAGTATCCAATGCTACTTACAGGAAGAATTTAAGAAAAACTGTTAAACATGTCAGAGATCTCCAAATAAATCAATTTGAATTCTATTACAGCAGATCCGATCAGCCAAACTACATTAATTTAATGTTTAGTTCCACGACTCAGAATTACACAGCCTAACTTGGGTTGGCCGTAGTTTCCAGAGCTAAATCATAGTCTCTCCCAAGTAGAATCAGACAGTTTAAAAGCTACTGTTTCACCAATTCACCACTACACATGTTTGAGTTCCCCCTAGACACAAGGAATGGTCTGCAACCAAGTAAAAGCTGTAATGGAAACAGACACTTGAAGCCTCCTGCATGCCAGTTGCTGAAGAAACATTTGGAGAGAAAACAGTCAAGCACCCCAACACCACTTCTAAAGGAAAGGATATTATTATGAAATTACTGCCTAACTTTGAGAAACATTCAGTTTGTGAGGGGGGGAAAAAAAAAGAAAAGAACTGCAGAAGCCTTCACTTTCAGTGGAAGTGTCAAAACAGCAACCTTAGCAAGGCAACCATCTTGTTCTTAAATGCTCATCTTGCTGAAAGGCACTTGTCACACTGAAGGCACCTTACCTTGAATCTCCTTGCCAAGAATTTGTTCTTTATTTCCAGGAAGTTACCCCTGTTCATCTCCCCCTTGAAGGGTTCATTGAGGATGGCGTAACGCGGATCATTCTGAATATCTTGCCAACGGGCATAGCCATGACTGAGATGGGATGAGCTCAGGCAAACAAAGGCAGTGAGAACATGGGAATACACAGTTCAGGCAGACAGTTCTCGAGAAGGGTCGGGAAAGGGGATACAGAGAGGGGAGGAACAGGAGCTGAGAGAGAGGAATGAAAACTATTTCCTGCTAGGTCTTGACTACACAAACACTAAAACCCTCCTCCTGCCATTTCTTTCACTCTACTGAATGATAAAAGCACTCTCACTGAAAGTGTTCTAGTCGGGCCCAAAACGGTCACCTTCACAACAAGATTTAGAGCACAAGGGGAGAGAACTGGTTTCTCAGGGTAAGGATACTTGATAATTCCAGCAAGCAGCCAGTAGTCATGACGCCGATGCCAGATCTCGTATGTCTTCTTTGTGACAGTTGCAGCCCGCTCTTCATTCTGCCAAAGGGAGTGTAATTCTGGAAAGGCAAGATACACAAAGATAACTGAAAGTTACCTCATGAACGAGAACGGGGGAATATAAATCAGTTAAAATATAAAAGATTTCACAGACCTGTGAAGCCACCATCAGCTATGTTGAACATGAACCGTTGCTTTACTGCCTTTTTGTGCCTTTCATCTACTGACTCTTTCAGCATCTCTCCATTCTGCAGCATTACCACATCTCTCTTATCATCATCCTTTTTCTCATCTGTACACACAGGAAGTCATTAGAAAGGAACATGGCAGATAGCACAGCAAGTTGGACCCACAAGAAGTCCTTGCAGGAGAGGGAGTCAGGAATGGGATCAGAAATGGAATTATAACAACTCACCTTTCTCATCCAAGGTGATTATAGGAGGTTCAGAGGTATTCTCAGTAGGTGTTCTGTCTTCTACTTTCTCCACATCAGCTGCAAGAGAGAAAGGGAGGATGAGATATAGCTGGTGAGTCCAAGGTTTTGTTCCTTAGTCAGTGAAACCTAAGTGTTCCCGGACTCCCTGCCCAAAGTCTTGGAACAGTCCCCACCAATTATCTACATTTATGTCTGCTTCAAGAACTCAGGCAAAGATGATGCAGCTTTAGAAAGATACTGATGTTTGTTTTTTTGTCCACTTGTTTGTGTTCAAGGTATTAAACAACCTCCCCAGAGATACCTTTGCTTTCCACTTCCATTGGCTCATCTGTTCTTTCCTTCACCTCTGGTTCTTCTTTCTTCTCATCTGCTTCTGTGGAGTTCACTGGGGATTTTGCTTCCTGTGGTGCAGCCTCTGCAGGCTGGGCACACTGCTGAGGACAGATCAACAAGTAGTGAAACAAAGCAGCGTATGCAAACAAGACAGTCAGATCAGTTTGGAAAGCAAAGATGCACAAAACTGTTACACTGATTGCGAGAACATGAGGAGAATCATCTCTAAGTAGAGACTGCATGAGGCAAACTAGGATCCCAATACCCACCTCCATAGGGACCTCTGCGTCATTAGCAGAGGCACTGATTTCTTTCTCTGGTTCAGCAGATTCTCCTTGCTCCTTGTTACTGGCTCCTTCTTCTGCCTTTATTCCCTCCTCTGTGTATTCCCCAATCGAGAGTGGCACATCAGATAAAAGAAGGAAAGAAGCCATCAGTGATGTGTTTCCCCCACTGTAACCAAGCATATAACTCCTCTGCTCCTAGAGATTATGCCATTCAAGCAGGAACAATATTGCTCTAGATGAACCCACAGATTTCCTACCAACCACAAATACAGGATGTTTATTCTCACTGATGTCCTCTCTTGCCTTTAAGGGTTTGCAAACATCTTCAGCAACCCTCCTAACTTGAGAGGGTAAGTTAATCTGTGTCCACCCCCAGACCCCACCACCACAGCTTCGGTGAGGGGAAGAGCCAGAATGAGGTCAGGACACAGGACTGTGCAAGGGGGAAGCTCTCACCAGAAGGAGGGGCAGGGGCCGGTGTATTTGGCTGAGTATCTCCTGGTGTTGAAGGAGTTGGTGTTTTGGGAGAGGGTGAGCTTGGCTGAGAAAGTTTCTTGTTCTCCTCTATCTCTGCCAGTTCTGGCATACTCCAGCGGCCATTCACATGCTCAAACTCCTGCACCTGCATGAGAGGGAAAGATGTGTCAACCAGAGGAGTCATATAAACCCTCATCCTCAAACCAGGAGTTACAGATCACTCCACACACAAAGAAACACGTGAAGTAGAGAGTACTCTCTAGTTCAGCACCCCAGTGACTTAGAGAAGCTGTACAGAAAGAGAAGGGTTACGTTGCTTGGCCATGCACCCACCTTTTTGCGTATGAGTGACATGACCCCAATTCGAGTAAGGACATGCTGTCGAGAAAGACCTTCCCGTGGGACCCCATCTGCAAACGTCTCTGCACCATCAGCTCCAGGTTCACATAAATGGCGCATGAACAGTGAGACATAGGCCCTGGCACAGTTAAGAGACAAGCAGTTAGATAAATAAAGAAAAAAAAACACTGCTCAGGAAAAAGTGAACAGCCCTGGAGGTTTTCAAGAAAAGGATGATGTGGCACCTCAGAACACAGTTAATGGGCACGGTGACGACAGGCCAACAGTTGGACAAGACGATCTTAATAGTCTTTTCCAACCTCAATGATTCTGTAGTTTTAAAGGGGCTAGATGTTATCCATTTTCTAGCCCTACCTAATTACCTACTTACTTGAACTCTTTCTCTGACTTGCCACGGAGATCCCGAACAAGCCACTGAGTGGTGAATGCATCCTGAGGTGGCATTCCATAGCGCATGATAGCATTGAGAAAGGCTTTTCTCTGGCGGGCATTGAAACCCAAGACCTAGAGTAAGAGGAAGAAAGATATAGGAAGAGCCATACCAAAGTCGCTTGAATGCAAAAGTCTATCCTAGTACTACTTACCTCAATGTTCCCTCCCACTCGGGCAAGTAAAGGAGGCAGGGGCTTATCCTTATCATTTCTCAGGCCTTTGCGGCTAGGCCGACGAGCTGCTGAAGAGAGAAATGCAACTGAGGAGGACAGACAATGCACAGTATATTGTTGTCTGAATATTTCCCTTGCAGAAGGGCACCACAAATGTACCAAGCATCCAAATCAAGTCCCAGACGTTTTCATACACAGAAAGTGAACCAGGAATTCTGGCTTCACCAGAGCTTACCTTCAGATCTCTCATCAAAGTCCTCATCCCCTTCTTCAGAAGCGACTGAATAGTCTGACTGATTATCTGACTGGTCGTCTTGCCAGTCTGAAAGAAAAACAGCACGTGAGCCTGAGACACTACTCCGTTATTCTTCCATTAACACATGCTTACACCCATTTCCCCCAAGTTTCCCCAGGTTTGTACCTCTATCCTCCTGTGAGCCATCATTGTAGTTAACTTGCTTGCGAATACGTTTGCCCTTGCCCAGATTCCTAGCCAGATCCTCCTGCTGCTGCTCATAATGGTGGCGGAGCAGTTTCTCCCAGTAATCAGGATCCACTGACTCTTCCTGCTTAATAATCTCCCGTTCCACTTCTTCTTCCTCCTGCCACACAGAGGTGAAAAATAAATTAGGAACCGCATGTTCCAAATCCCAGTGTTTGAGCAGATGCCTACTTGCCCTTAAAAGTAACAGCGCTTAACTGAACATCTGTCAGCAGAAGACTCTAGTTGATCTACACCTCATACTCACCCCCATCTCCTCTTCACGAACCACATACTGGGCCACTTTGAAAGAGCTGAGATACTCATTCATGCCCTGAAGTTCTGTGTCTTCTGTTTCATCCTGGTTCCGATCCAACAGACGCTCAATTGCTTTGTCATCATAGTGGATAACACTGCTATCTTCACCTTCTTTGTTATCCCCTGAGGAAGCAAGCACAGACATTTAATCACATGGATCTTAAGGGACCAGGAAAGGATATGGCACCAAGACCTCTTTGTAGAGCTATGAAGAGCACTGTAACTATAGTTTCTTGCTAAATACAGTCCTCCCCATCTCCATTATCACTTTCAAGCACTCACCCCCCTCAGTAGCCTCATCCTTGAAGAGTTCTTCAGTGCCAAATTTGAGAATGTCATCAAGTTCCTGTTTGGACATGGAGCCTGTCTTGGAGCCCAAGCCTGGCCTCACTACCAGATGAGTTAGCATCATTTTCTTCTTGGCCACCTGAGTGATGCGCTCCTCCACTGATGCTCTTGTCACAAAGCGGTATATCATTACTTTCTTGTTCTGCCCAATCCTATGCGCACGGCTGAAGGCCTAGAAAAGAGATGTGCTCAGAACAGCCTGGAGCTATATCAGCATTAGACTGCTACACCCCCACCTACCTCCACAGAAGTTCCCCAGTTGCCTTCATACTTGCTCTTAACAGAAGTTAAGATGTGCCTTGGAAGAACACTTCACTTGTTTACTTCCCACCTCTACCCATCCTTATTGCTCTAATTTTTCTAATAATCTCAGAAAGATTACAAAGAAGTAGCTAAGGTATGCAGGGAGAAAGTTAGGAAGGCAAAAGCCCAACTTGAACTCAGATTGGCCACTGCAGTAAAAGACAATAAAAAATCCTTTTATAAATATATCAACAGCAAAAGAACCAAAGATAATTCTCATCCTGTACTTGATGCAGCAGGGAATGTGGCCACTAAGGACAAGGAGAAGGCTGAGGTCCTCAACACCTTCTTTACATCTGCCTTTAATAGCCAGATCAGTTATAGGCTTGGAGACAAGTGGCTGGATGATTGTGAAGAAGAAAGAGACTGGGGGTGTTGGTTGATGCTCGGCTGAACATGAGCCAACAGTGTGCCCAGGTGGCCAAGAGGGCCAACAGCATCCTGGCCTGCATTAGAAATGGTGTGGCTAGCAGAAGCAGGGAGGTGCTCTACTCGGCACTGGTGAGGCCACACCTCGAGTACTGTGTTCAGTTTTGGGCCCCTCACTGCAGGAAAGATGTTGAGGCCCTGGAGCAGGTCCAGAGAAGGGCAACGAAACTGGTGAGGGGTCTGGAGCACAAGTCTTATGAGGAGCGGCTGAGGGAGCTGGGATTGTTCAGTCTGGAGAAGAGGAGGCTCAGGGGAGACCTCACTGCACTGTACAACTTCCTGAAGGGAGGTTGGGGTGAAGAGGGGTTTGGCCTCTTCTCCCAGGCAACAAACAGGACCTGGGGAAATGGCTACAAGTTGTACCAGAGGAGGTTTAGGTTGGACATAAGAACTTCTTCTCTCAGAGAGTGGTCAGGCACTGCAATGGCTGCCCAGGGAGGTGGTGGAGTCGCTGTCCCTGGCAGTGTTCAAGAGGCGCCTGGATGAGGAGCTACGAGATACGGGTTAGTGCTTGTGGTAGCAGTGTAACGAGAAGGCAGTTGGACTAGATGACCTTATAGGTCATTTCCAACCTTGTGATTCTATGATTCTGTGATTCTATGAATTTTGCATGTTTCTAGAAGGAAGTCATATTCCTTCACTACTCCTGACACATTCACGTCCCTCTTCCTCACAAGGGCTCCCATAGCAGGTAAACTCACTCAAACTTACCTGGATATCGTTGTGCGGGTTCCAGTCTGAGTCATAAATAATCACAGTATCTGCTGTGGCCAAGTTAATACCAAGACCCCCAGCTCGAGTTGAAAGCAGAAAGCAGAACTGCTGAGCACCAGGAGCTTGGATAAAAGAAGATAACAAAATTAATCAAGCAGGAGTACATCACTAAAGGTTTTTTACTTACCCCCACATAACCTCAGAGGAATCAACTAATTTAAGATTCCAGGACAGCAATGGAAGACAGGCTACATTCAATCCCATATTGACCACTAACCACATACAAGACAATCATTTTCATTTCGTGTCTGTAGGAGGAGAATCCTTACCATTAAATCGATCAATAGCCTCTTGACGCATGTTTCCTGTGATTCCTCCATCAATCCGCTCATATTTGTATCCTTCATGTTCCAGAAAGTCTTCCAGAAGGTCTAACATTTTAGTCATCTGTATATCAAAAAATCACCAGAAAAAAAAGTGAGGGACAAGGAGACACCAGATGAACAAGTTCCCTTCCTCAAAGACAGAACTTCCCATATACCTGAGAGAATATGAGCACTCTGTGACCTCCTTCCTTGAGATTCTTTAACATCTTCTGGAGCAGCAACAACTTTCCAGATGCTCGAATAAGAGCACTACCATCATACATGCCATTTGGCATTTTTGGAGCTTCCTGAAAAGAAAGAGTAGGGGCGAGAAAGAAGACTGTTAGAATTGAGCCAGAAGAGGTTTTGGTTAGATATTAGGAGGAAGTTTTTCACTCAGAGGGTGGTGACACACTGGAACAGGTTGCCCAAGGATGTTGTGGGTGCCCCATTCCTGGAGGCATTCAAGGCCAGGCTGGATGTGGCTCTGGGCAGCCTGGTCTGGTGGTTGGCAACCCTGCACATAGCAGGGGGGTTGAAACCAGATGATCATTGTGGTCCCTTTCAACCCAGGTCATTCTATGACTCTACAAACGTATCTTGACATTAGTTCTTTCTTGTGTTCATCACAGGCTGACTCATTCAAGTCAACTGGACACAATGTGTAGCACTGCTCATACAAAACAATGTCACCCCATGCATTTTCTCTCAGTTTGTTTCCTAGATCTCCTCTTTCTAATTCAGTCCCTACTCTACCTCCTCCATTCTGCAAGGATCACAAGGTAACCCCAATATAAAAAGATAAAGATACTGAAAAAAGAGAGGACCTCCAGTCCACAACAGTAACACAAAGAAAAACTGAAAAACAGACAAGTGTAAGAACAGAAAAGAGAATCCCTCCAAAACTTCACAGGGAGCTCAATGGCTCCCCAGTAGCAGCCAGCTGGGAATTTGTTTATGTAAGAATAAGTAAGCAACAGCACATACCATAGCAGCCACAGGAAAGAGGTAGGGGTGGTTACAGCACTTTTTCAGATCCATAACAACGTTGAGTAATGAAACTTGGTTACCACCACCACGTGCATTCAGCGCCTCAAAGTTCCTTGTCAAAATATATTTATAGTATTTCCTGAAAATAACAAAGAAAATAAAAACCACAACTCAAACATCTTTCACAAGAATGACTAACACACACTTGCTCATGTCTGAACGGTTCCTGGCATTACCTGCCAGCCACCTAGACTGCTCTGCCAGTGGCAGTTACTATCCATTTCAGCCCTCTCTATCAGAGCATAGGATTACTCCTCCCCTCTGCAGCAACACAAAATCTTCCTTCTATCCACTGTGCAGAAAGCCCTACAGTAAGGATGAGTCTATTTCAACATCCTCTTTAGAGCAGCAGAACAAAACAGTAGTAATTCAACAGCTGGTGATCCCTCCATTCTCACACTCACTTCTGCATAGGACTCAACTCCACTCTGACAATAAGTTCAGTCTTAGATGGCATGTTCTTGAAAACATCAGCTTTGAGGCGTCTCAGCATATGTGGGCCCAGCATGTCATGTAGCTTCTTGATCTGATCTTCCTTGGCAATATCTGCAAACTCTTCTAAGAAGCCCTCCAAGTTACTGTGGAGAAACAGACACTAAGCAAAAGCCACTAAAGAAAACGTCACAAAAAACACAGGGAGATAGGAGTGACAAGAAAGGCAAGTTTAGCCTGGATTTGCACTGCAAGACCTACTGGAATCTCTCTGGTGTCAGGAAGTTCAGCAGGTGAAACAATTCTTCCAGGTTGTTCTGCAGGGGAGTTCCTGTAAGCAGCAGCTTATGCTGGAGGGAATAACCATTCAGCACACGAAAGAACTGTAGAGAGCAGGTAAGGAATGAAAAGGAAAAAAACACAGAGACTTAGAAGTCAGTCATAGTCCTAGTAAAAAAATACTCAAAAAAAAAAAAAAAAAAAAAAAAAAAAAAAAAAGAAAAGCAAGCTGCAGTTTAGATTTAGATTCCCATCAGCTGTTTGCAGAAGTGCTCCTAGTAGTTGCCACTCCAATCAGCATCACTAGACTGATCTTTTTCGGATCACTGTTCTGCATAATTGAAACATGACTGTGACAAGTCCTATAAGTCATCAGGTACTAAAAGGTTTCCTTTGCTTTTTTAAGTTACAAGCTTTCAAACCACCAATCATTTCCAGATTACCATACTACATACTTTTTCCTCCTAAATTAGCATTCTACGTTTTTACTTCTCTGCCTCAAGACTTCTAGAAATAACTAAGTCACTGTTCCTATTCATATCAATCCTGGCAGCATTTCAGAATTCTGAACAAGCAGAGGAGAAAGAGTCAAGGGTTTGCCAATATATCTTTAAAGTAATTTGTGCTAGCTTTCACAACAATGAAGTCATTCTAGACAGAGCTAGCGAGCAGTTGCAGTACGGCACTGAAAAGCACAAGTATACCATGTTCACTAGCACAAAGTGACAATGAAGTAGTAATTTATGGACTTGTTTTATACTTAACATGATACAATGTCAAACTGAATGAGAATAGCTTGTATGTAGGTTGCTCCAGAAGTAACGCCTCCTATTTACTTCCATGGAAACTATAACAGATACAAAGAGCACAACATTATCTTACAGAGCAAATTCTCAGCTACAAAGCACTATTTTTTCAGCTCAGTCACCACCATTAGCTGTGCATTTTCACCAGTGATGAACAAAAGCCTGCATTACACCGGCTGTATGTGGCTATCCAGAATGTGGCTTGTCTTCAACATCATTGTCACCACTGCTGAAACATGCTACCCACTGCCTCACTGCGCTCACATCCACTGTCTGGCCTGCATAAACATTCAGCAAGCATCAATGGATGTCAACGGGTGCCATTTTGTCCACGTGGAGGAATTCAGCAACACCTCTGCTTCACATGCACTTTCATGTCAGGTGCCATTTTGTCAGACTGCTCCTCTGCTTCCATCGGCCGCACAGCAACAAAATCTATCAATACTGGTATAAGATTGAACCTCTACTGTCATATCACCAAGATCCACATTTGATGTTGTGAGCCAATATAATAAAATAGGAGGTGTTACTTTTGGAGCAGCTCTCAGATGACAAATATTAGAAGAAATATACCACCACTTATTTTGCTAATCATACCAGAAGGATTTCTTCTAGTGCCTTCCATTAGGATTGCTTTATGTAGTTACAGCCAACAACATTGTCATCTTGGAATAAAATATGGGAATTACTCACTGTAACTGTAAAACACACTATTTGGCAGGTAACCAACACTGTCTGTCAAGAGCTGTCTTGCATACAAATACCTAAAGCTGCCCTTAAGGGATACAAGACTCCTTTAGAAAAAGGAAAATTTAACAGTCTTGGTGGATAACCAATCGTTACTTAGTCATAGTGTAACACTGAGCTTTTATATCCTCTTTCAGTTCACGAATATAAACATGAATAGCAAGTGTTCAATACTGTTTCCAATAATTCCAATTCTAAGCACAGAACAGCACCCAATCTTAGTGAAAACAATAGAAATAACTCAAAACTGGACTGCAAGCACAGCTGATAGAGAGATATCACAAGGTACCACACTCAGATCTGAAGAGCTGAAGCTACGTTTTCTCTTCCCCACTCCCCTTTCATCCCCTACACAGAGGCAACTTGGTCTTACAACCTGCAAGAAACTACAAAACCAGATTCCCATTAGCAGTTGCTTTTAGAGTACTAAGCCTTAGAACCTAGCTGAAGACAGACAATCAATCAGATTTAAAACACAAGAGCTTAGGGAGGGGTTGGATTAAGAAAGTACAGTCAATTCTACTGAATTAAAACAAGCCTGGTAAAGGTGCAGCCTCATATGATTGCAGCTCTATGGCTTTCAGCATTTACCCAGGCATTGTTGAACACTCCTGCCCACCTCTCCCATTTCTATAACATCTAATTAGCTCTGCTAGAGCTAGATGAATGCAGAAGGCAAGATTCCTCTGGAAGCAGAATAACTGCAACCCATGCAGCTTTTTTATACTCAATATGATTAGCCCTTCCAGAACAGAGATGATCCAGATGTATGCTCTACTTCCAGAGAAACCCATTTCTGAGAATGGCAGCACCCAGGTTTTTCTGTTTTCTAGTATACATCAATTGCCTATTCAACTAGAGAGGAAGTTATTTTACTAGTGAAACATACTAGTGAAGCTGTTATCAGTGATAATCAATACCCAAATGAAAGGTTTCTCTCTTCTGTTTAAAATAATGACGGTTGTTCCTCATCAAGCCCCCCCCCCAGTGCATTAAATTTGCTAATGAACACACACGTAAGAGCTGGCAGACAAACTTACTTGTTCAGGATCAGCTATCTAATCTTCTGAACACCTTCCGCAACATATGTAATGCTTACAGACCTTATTACCTATTCTTTCCTGTACCTTAGACTGATTGTTCTTCAGTCGATGAGCTTCATCTACAATGAGACATGCCCAGTCAATAGATCCCAATATGGCCATATCAATTGTGATCAACTCATAAGACGTGAGAAGGACGTGGAACTTCACAGCTGCCTCCTTCTGCAGAGGAAGAAGAAAACACAGTAATGACATAAGGGAATGTCACAGGACAAAGGAGATACAGAGTCTCTCCAACAAGTTGTCCCAACAAGAGATAGTCAAACAGCACAACAAAACTGTTTTTCATACCTGTAGTTTTCTGTCACAATATCCAAAATACTACCCAACACATTCTAGTTTTTCAATCTCTTATTACTTGTTTTACACACGTAAGCCTCCTCAACCTCCTGCTACTACAGCATAGCTGCCAGTTCTCATAACAGAATTAAGCAGCAAATAGAGTTATGGAAAGAGACCAGGAATAGTGTCTCATCAAAATGAAAATTCTTAGAGGATAAACAGTTTATCCAAGTTACTGTCAGTAGATCCTGCAGTTAAAGTAAGGGAAAACAAGCAGTTGTATTTAACCCTACTGAGAAAATTTTAGTGGTTTTTTTTTTTTTTTTTTTTTTTTTAAACTAGGAAGAGTGAGGTTCTATTACAAAATACCTGCATCAGGTCTGTATCAGGTCATATTTATGCAGGCTGGCAATTCTGTAAGAAGTACAATGCACAGCTTGACAGATTAAGCAGAAAAACGAAAGAACTTGCCTATGGTCAGTATTGCCTTAGTTGATTCCCTTTTTCTGGAGCACTGTAAAAATTCAGACTGCCAGAAATGCTTAAAAGCAATCTACAGTAAGAGCCTAACAAAATATCCACTTAGTCATCAACTTGCAGTTATTTCCCCTTGGAAACGAAAGTATTATCAGCTCCCACAGACTCGAGAGCACTCGAATCTCAGTTGCTGAAAGCCATTCTAGTGTACCTCCTCTTCCAGTTCAGGCTTGCATTACCTTCATTCTGGATGCTTTTTTGCCTCCACGTATGGCATTATCCTCAAAAGTGAACTCATTCTCACGGATGATTGCTCGACTGTCTTTGTCCCCAACGTAGGTCACTACATACATATCTGGTGCCCACATCTCAAATTCTCGTTCCCAGTTGATGATTGTGGAGAGGGGGGCACTCACCAAGAAGGGCCCCTTTGAGTGGCCCTATGAACAGAATCAGTAAGAGCATTAGATGCTGCTTAACTGAGCAGATGCGTTAATCTCTCCAGATAGCGTTCCAGCAACATTTTGCCTCTCACCTCTTTGTATAGGGAATACAGGAACACAGCTGTCTGCACAGTCTTTCCCAGACCCATTTCATCAGCTAAGATTGTATCTGTGCCCTGGGCCCAAGAGAATCGCAGCCAGTTCAGTCCTTCCAGTTGGTAAGGATGCAAGGTTCCCCCTGTTACATCAAGGTACTCTGGCTGCCGGTCATACTTCACCGTCGGCTACATTGGAAAGAAGGAAGAGTTAAGATCATTTACCTTAGCTATGGAAGGAACTATCAAGACTCCTTCTCCAGTCACTCATATTCCCTACTGTAGACTGACATTCCACAGAAATCAGATTAATTCTAGTGCCAAATCCCTAACAGGCCAAAAGGTGTCCAAAATATTCTATCAAGAGCCAGCCAAGCCAGCCTCTTCCCAATGTACAAAAGATGGGTCTGAATCTGAAGGTTCTATAACCTATCCACTTTTCAGGCCAGGAAGAAATTGTAAGCCATGCGCTCCTCACCCTTCAAGTTCTCTGTACAGCCCACAAGTCCCAGCCCCACTCAAAATAATCAGTAGTATCAGGTAGTGCCTAAGCAGTAAACAGCAACTTACATCTACTGTGGGAGTTTCAGGGGGCCTTTCCAGTTTCCGCATCTTCACTTTCTTTAGCTTCTTACCAGGCCTTCCTTCTTCACCCCTCATCAGCTCCCTATGAAGAGACAGCCCCATGAATACAAAAATGCAACAATTTTTGTAACAGACCAAGGGAAAACTATTGCAAAGAGCAGTGGGTAAACAAGCAAATCAAATATGCTCAAGAGAACAGAGGGAAAAGCCCTCCAACCAAAGGAATAAGGAATCAACAAGACGCTTCCTTTCTATCTCCATGCATCCAGATGGGTCCTGACACACTCAAATACTTTCCTCAAGGGAAAAGAACGTTACCTTGATATTTCTCCTACCTGTGATTCCAGTAGGCTTGCTTGTAAAGGTCATAATCTTGGATATCCACATCCTCACTTTCCCATGATGCCTGGTCATAGGGTAGATCTCTCCATTTAATCAAATAGTGGACGTTCCCCTTCTTATCCACACTGAGGGGGACAAAACAATAAGTGTTAAGCACAGTGAAAAGACAGCATTTCTCATCCCATTCAAATAGGAAAGGAGAAAAGGATACTTTGAAGAAGCTACAGAAACAATATTTTTCATAAACAGAACTCCCACTTTTTCCTCTCAGTTACGACACGCTTCAGTTCATCACCCCTCTCAGCCCTGTCTATAGCTATCGTTAAAAAATCGTCTTGCTCTTCCACTGGGACAGGTATTTTGATTAAAAAAAAAAAAAAAAAAAAAAGACACAGCAAAACCACCTTTGCTTCTTCCCCTACCTATGATTAAGGATTCTATGGATCATCATCCACTCTGGTTTGATCCCATATCGATAGAAGCGCTCCTCCATTTCAGCATATTTGGGGTCCTTGTTTTTTCTCTTACGACTTTTCTCCTCTTCTCCTCCAAAGTCCCCTGAAGGTGGCTCATCCATATCATTCTTGCGTTGGTAGTTTCGAAACATTACCTGACAGTGCAGCTCCAGCTGGAATTGGGACAGAAGTTAGACTGTAATAATCTCTCCCCAGAAATATCTAACCACTCTTATGATAGGGTTAAGATCCTTAAACTCACCTGCAATTCTGACACCCAAGAGCAGTGCCAGTAGGACATGCCCTGCCATTTGACAAAGAACTGCCTTTCAGGTCGACCCTCCAGAGGCTTAGGGGGAGGAGCATTAGGATCTGCATCAGGTGGACGTGGTGGTGCAGGACCAACTGGGGGCTGACCCCATTTCCAGATCAAGATCTTCTGAACCTTTCCTTTCAGAGCTGGGCACTGAAAAGGTAGAGAGCTTGTCACAGACTGCAAGTATTCTAACGTCAAGTGCTGAGGAGCACGGACTGTACAAAGAGTTACAGTTTTCTTCTTTAGTTAGCAGCTTTACTACACAGGTGGGATTTTCTCTTTGGGCTTAGAAATGTTCATTCTCTTATTTCTAGAACTTTAGAGCTTCTTCCAGTTTGTCTTTTTTCCAGGACTAGCAAAACAGCAAGCTGAATTCAGTCTCTCAAATTTAGTCATCCCTCCAGGGTCCCAAAAAATCAGTCTTCCGAATTCCAGTGAAAGTTCACACAGAAAATGTGTTCCTGTAAGACTACCAGTCCAGCACAGGGACATGCCCTGAAGCAGACTGCATTTTGTTCATTATCTGAGAAGTCCTTATCATCTAATGAATGCACATAACAATTTACAATACTTCATTTTAATGACATCATGTAAGTGTGAAATTTCCCTCAACTATCAACTAAGAGAGGGCTTGGCATTACAGAGACTGCAGCACAAAAGCCATTTAGCTCATTGGTTTAGAATATTTTAAGTGCTCAGTTTTCTTGCATTCATATCATTGCTTCTACATACAAAATATAATCCAAGAAAATTGAGCTTCAGCATGGTCGTAAGCCCATCCTCCCTGCCCTCCAGGGGAAAGAAAAAGCAACCAAGCTGCAAGGTACAATCCAACCACACACAACCAGGTCTCAGTAAATTATAACAAAAAAACAAACAAACAAACAAAAAAAAAAAACAAAAAAACCCCAGAACAATAGTCTTCTCTAAGGACTCAACACTTATAGGAAAATGTGATGATTAAATAGAATTAGATCCAACCTTTCTTTCAACAACAGAAGAACAGTAGTAGCAGAAACTCACAGTGCAGCGAGGACACAGCCACTCCCCATTGGGAATCTCTGGCAATGGGGGATTCAGACAGTGAATGTGATAGGATGAAGGACATGCATCACAGCACAGCAGCTCTCCTCCATCCTTGCAGACTCTACAGAACTCCATATGGTGGTCGTCTTCCTCTTCAGCATCCCCCACAACATCTTCCAGGATCTCTTCACCTTCAGAGTTATCCTCCTTTGCTTCCCACTGAATGCCCTCTTTTTCCTACAGGAGCAAGAGATCAGAAAAGTCACGCTGACACATTCATGACTTTATTTCTACAGAACAGCATTAAGTCACTTGACCTCCCCCCTTCACAATCACTTGCACAGTTTGGGATAATCCAATACTCACGCAGTGTGGGCAGCTCCATTTGCCCTCTGGGGCTTTCTCCATATCTGGGTCCAGGCAAACCATGTGGTAGGCACGAGGACAGGTGTCACACAGTATGATTTCTCCTCCCTGCTGGCACACCTCACAGTAGTCCTGGTGATCAGTCTCATAGCCATCCACAGCCACTGTGGAGTCCTCCTCACCTGCAGAGGGTGAAGAAGAGTTAGAGCAGTGCAAGGCACAGATAAAGGCTTTCTACAGCAAGGAAGCGTATTCCCCCAATAGCAACAGCCTCTGTAGTTACAGAGATCCAGAATTCAAAACTCTAAGTGCATTCATGTAGAAAATGGAGCAAGGAGGTCCACTCATGAAACTAAAGGTGTAGTTTAGGCTAGGAAAACTCAGTATTGTATCTGTTCCTCTACCAAGATGATGAAAGATTTCCTGAGCAGCTTTTCCTTCTCAGGAATAGTATCAGGTTCTTTCTCCATTAATTTACCTCCTTCAAGTATGCTGTTAAGCATCCAAATGCTACAGACATTCCTCTCATCTCTCTACACAATTAACTGCAGTTCTGTCTCCAGCTGACAATGGAGCAATACCTTTCTTTTTCTTTTTTCCAGCCTTGAGTTTTTTACGACTGCGGCTACTGCGACTTGTAGATCCATCTGAAACAGAGTAGCTGTTGATGCTGGCATCATCAAAGTCTGACTCCACATCCAGGTCATCATCTTCACTCTGAGGTAGGTAAGAAGGAAGCTATGCTGTCCAGGCATGTATGCCATGGACAGCAATCACGCACTGATCCCAGCATTTCTAGCATGCCATCAGAATGTCAAGAAAAAAGGGTCACTTACTGATGACCTTTTGCGCTTGGAACCAAATCCTCCCAGTTTGATTTTCAAAGGTGCCACTTTCTTTGTTTTAGGTTTCTTGATATCAGGAATACGAGGACTGCCCTTTGGTTTTCGTCGGGCATTGGGGCCTGGGGACAGAGAAGCCTGTGAGTCAGAAGTACTACTGTCTCAACACCACTCATCAACATCCTGACAGGTTTTTTAATCTCACCTTTGCCTTCCTTTGTCTTGGCTTTCCTGAGTGGCACATCTACAGGGGGCTGCGGCAGCACAGCATCCACGTTTGTCACCATACTCTCCACTACTGCAACAGCTGCAGCTGCAGCAGCAGCCACAGATGCACCTGAACTTCCCTTGAAGGGGTTATTTGTGCTAAACTCCCTCCACTTGGCTCCCAGTACCATCATCATCTTCGACACAGCTATTTTAGGGTTCTTGGCTGCAATAAGTGGTCTGTATACAGTTAAGGAAAAGAAGAGTTACCAAAACAGTTTCTTGGTCATTTCTCTTTCCTCACCCCCATCAGTCCTTCTCTCTCAAAATATATTCCTTTCTAGCCTCCAATCTCAACAGCAGTGAAGCTCTACTTCCACTCCTCACACAGCACGGACACAAATGCTCCGTGATTTTGAAAGCAAAATGGAACTAAGCATATTAGGGAAGAAAGCAGACCAAGAGCAAGGACTTGCATCATCTTGACTGCCAAAAACAAGATATGTGAATCAAATATTTCAGTGTTTCTTCAGGTGTTTGTTCTAGGTGGGGAGCTAGTGTCCCTGACACGTCTCGAGGATCCAAAACAACAACAAAAAAAAACCACAACAGAAAAAAAACAACCCAAGACCTAGTTCTTGTCCCCCTCCTTTTTTTTATTCCTTCTTCAAAAGTCCTTCCAAATGCTAAAGACTTGCAATTCACCTAACAAACTGGCTGAAAGCTTTGTAGTTGGTGAGAGTGCGGTAATCCTCCTCTGTGAAGATATGATCAATATCCTCCATGCCCCAGTCCTCCAGGAGCTGAGCAGATGACTTTGGCTCCTGTCAAAAAACAATTGTGGCCTCTTTGAGCAAAAGCACACATTCCAGAAAATAGTACTTCCACACATCTATATCATACATACATCTTCCATCTACAGATGACCCATTGGGTCAAGACTGGGGGATTTCCACCAGCCGCTCTCCACTTGTCACTGCCATAGGACACAGCCTCACTAGAACATCAGAGGTAGGAAAATCCTTTGGATTCAGTATTTAAGGTAGGAAAGGGAAAGGCGTGCAGGGAGGGAAATGGTCAGGTCAGGCTGTTCAGAGAAAAAAAGAGACTAAACTGTTCCCCACTCCATATGCTGTCAGAGACTAATCCCCTAAGTCCACATGGAACTGAGAAATAAGGAGTAAGCCAGATGGGTCGCTTCTCACCTTGGAGTCATCATCTTCTTCCTCCTCCTCTTCTTCCTCCTTGCGCTTTGCTTTGCTTTTCTTTTCCTTCTTCGGTCCTAATTTCTTCTTTTTCTTCTTCCCAGGAGTGTAGTCACTGCCTTCACTATCAGAGCGCAGAACCTCCTCCTCTTCCTCCACAAACTCATTGCCCTCACCAGAACTGTCCCCAAGCTGGGGAAGGAGGGAGAGAGAAGATCAGGCAGCTGTGAGAAAATACCCTGGATAAGCACTAAATACCATACTACCCAAGCTCTAAAGGATTCATACAGATGTTTGCTGTCGAAAGTCAACAACAAAGCAAGCCTCCTCTCCCCACAGCAATATTTTACAGCATGATTTGAGACATCCTTTCCCTTACCTCCTTCTTCTGACGCTTGCTGAGTTTGGGCACTTTGGGTTCCTTTAGCTTCTTGGGTTTCTTCTTCTTTTTGATTTTGAGTGTCTCAGCCTCCGACAGAAGCTCTTCTTCTGGCTCCTCTTCATGTTCTGGAGGGGAAGAGGTGACATCCCACTCAAAGTCCATTTGCACACTACAGCCCAGCCCAGCCCACTTTTCACAGACATCACTGAAGCTGTCTGCTTCTTGCTACATACTTAGAAACACAGAAGTGCTTGCTTACCCTATTATTGTTTGTACCTTGTTACTGTTCACAACATTTACTAGTCAATCATATGGCAAATTACTACCACACACCCCTTCCTCCCTCCAACAAGGCCCACTTCCACAATATTCCTTCTCCAAGCAAAGCAGCTCTTAGGCACCAGAAGTGTGCCCTAACTGAAAAACAAGGGCACAGAGTAGATTACCATATCTAAAGGAATTAAAACAGTGATTACATTTAGAAAGTACGTTAGAGAACCTGAAGATAACGTTTCAGTCCTCTAGAATAAAAAAGTTATTAACCTTTTTTTCATCAGAATAGAACATCCTATTGCTTACAGGTATTAAAATACACTCAAAACACAGTCCAGCAAGTCACTACTTGTCCTCCATAGGTAGACTGCTACTTAGCAACTCAATTCTAATCCAGACTTGACATAGCTTTCTCTCCACCCCTTCCCTCTTTGTCATCAGCTAGCAAGCAAGTTCCCAGTGCAGGGACAAGCAACCAACTCCCTACCACCACCACTTCCATCTGTGCCCCTACCTCTCCCGACCCCGGGGAGAGCCAGGCAACCCTTTCCTTTGTGGCAAGCTCTGAGAGCAGCCCAGCCATTCGCTCTCTCCTGCTGCCCCGCCCATTGCACACAGCCAGAGTCACTCCTTCTCCCTCCAAGGGAAAATGGCCTCCTGACCACAGGAGCTGGGCAGGATGGAGGAAGCCACAGGTCAGGGAGCTGCAGCAGGCAGATGAAGCAGAAGAAGTAGAGCTCTTGGAACTTGGGGTCTTGCAGTCCTGCCACTGTGCCAACTAATTAGCAAGTCTTTGCTCACACAGTCCTACAACACCAGCTCCTATGAGGATTCCACATCTTCTCCAGCTAGTTCTTTCACAGAGCCTAAGTATCCCACCCCTTCCATTGCTTTTCCCTAAAGCTCTCAAGTCTGCAGCAATTTTAACAGTTATTTTTCCCAACAGGATTTTCCTCACAAAGCTTCATGACCATCTCCCCTCCACCTAAGAGGTAGCAAATGCAGCTGGAGTCAAAACTCTAGAAAAAAGCCAAGCAAACAAAAAACCCAAGCCTTCAACAACATTTTGCCTCTCCACTTGCAACGTTTTCTCATCTGATACTACAACAGGCATGGCTTGGTGGGAAAACTCAAATTTGCCTTACAGCCCAGCACATCAGGATACATACGATCCCTTTTTGCAAGGAAGCAGAGAAGCCAGATGTTGATGGCTTGCTTTGTACACACATCAATAACATTCAAAACAGAAGAGTACCCAAAGCTCTAACCCCAGTCTCATGTAGATGAGGATGCATGCAAAATGGACAAGGCAAGGTACAAAGACTACCTGAAAAGCAAAGGTGAGTAGGTAGTACAAAAAATGAGCCACCAGAAGCCTCAATAATTGGGTGTGGCAAAGAAAAAGTGGGTCATGCAAGAGCCCAGGGCAGTATGCTCTGGACAGCAGCAAGCCTGAGATCCCAGATGAAGCAGCCAGACATCCTCCCCTTTCACATACACAGCTCCCCCTCAGCCCCCCCATTTAGTGAGTGTGAAACTCGCGGACATTTTGGTGAAAACTGGACATACCACTGACTGCTCACTCCCCCAAAGCATGAGCCCCTGACAACCTGCGACATCCTGGAACAAAGTCTGCTCCACTACTGGAACTAGGATTCCAGTAGTAAAAATCAAAAACATATGCCAACTCCTAGTCGAAGGGACATTCCTCCATGGAGCATTTATTTCACATATCCAATTCAAGGACAGCATTACCCTACCTCACACACGTGCCCTGCAGGCCCTCAATACCTGGATGCTGGGGGATAGCACTGTTCAGCAGAATCTCCATCTCATCATCATCACTGCCCCCCGAGCACGGCGACGGAGATCCGATGCCTGATGCCATATCCTCTGAACCAGGGGAGGCCCGGGCTCACAGAAGTGCTGCCTTCCTGCCAGCAAAGCCAGTACTTCATTGAAAAGAATCAAGAGAAAGTTACAGCAGACACAAAACCCGGTTTCCCAAGCAGTAGTGCAACCAAGAGGATTCTCGAGAAAAAGCTTAGATAGCGATTTCATCGCATTGGGAGCCGATGGACAACAGGCACTCCAGCAGCAGGTATCGCATCAGAGTTGTAATGAAGCAGGCTTTAAGACAGCAGACGTTAAACTGAGTCAGCAACTCATTCCTCGCAGGGAACCAAAACAGCTGTCCTATAGGAAGATCCTCCTGGCTCCCGCAGCCGGTGCCAGACCGGAATGAGCGCCCTAGGTTATTTCTACCTTGGCCTTGAAGAAGGCGGGGAGGGGAGCCGGCCTTCCCACGGGGACCTTGAGCCGCCCGGCGCTCCGTCAGGGCGGCGTCCAGCGTTCCCTCACGGCGGCAGAGCCCTCCCGCAAGAACTCGGCGGGCCGCCTGCCGCGTTGCCCCCAGGACCCACACAAAAGACACCACGGCCGCCACCTCGCCCGGAGCGGGGCCGCAGGGCGGGCGACGGCTCGGCGGGGGCACGGTGCCCGGCGGGCGGGGGCGCGGGGCGGGGCCGGGAAAGTCCGGCCGGCGGGCGGCACGGGGCCGGCTCTCCCCACGGCCGGGCGGTAGGACCGGGCCCGGCGGGGCGGCCGCTCGCCAGGGCCGCGCCGGGAGGCGGGGCGGGGAGCGTCCCGCGGCCGCCGCGCAGGGGACGGCGCGGTCCCGAGGCGAGCCGCGACCGAAGAGCGGGAGGGTGAAGGGGCGCCGGCGAGAGCCCGTGGGGCGACGGGCGGACCGCGACAGACGGCAGTGAGGCCGCGCCCGCCCGCCCTCCATTCCCTCCCGGATCCTCACCCGGCTCCAGACGGCAGCTCCGCTCCACCACCGCCGCTGCTGAAGGAAAATGGCTCCGCACCCGGCACCGCCTCTTAAAGGGGAAAAAAAAAAAAAAAAAAAAAGAAAAAGCTCCGCCCCGCTCCCGCCTCCATCCCATAATATGCCTCGTGAACCTGGCAACAGACCCCGCCCCCGTATCCCCGGCAACATCCCCCCCCAGCCGAGACATCCCATAATACTCAGTCTCCCCTCAGAACTTCCCACTCGCCGCCCGGCCCAGCATCCCATAATACTCGTCCCCCCCCCCCGCCGTCGGTCCCCCCCCCCCCCGCGCCGGGAACATCCCATAATAGTCCCCACCTCTAACCCCTCGCTTCGGCATCCCCTAATACCCGCACCGGACCTCCCGGCGGAGCGCCCCCCTGCACCTGGGCGCCCCCCGCCGCGCGGCCCTCCCCCGCATGCGCCCTCCCGCCGCGGGCATCTCCCGGGGGTTTACGCCGCCGATCCCCTCAACATCCCATAATAGTCACACCCCGGGCACACATCCCATAATAGTTATCCCCTCCCCCTGCGCGGGCAAGCATCCCATAATAGTCGCCGGGAGCCACCGTCCAGCTTGCCATCCCATAATACCCGCGGCCGCCCTCCGCGGGGCTCCGCCGCCGCCCCGCCCGCCGCGGGACGGGCCCTCGGGACCGTGCACACGGAGACCGGCGGCACCGCCCTGCTCTCGCGGGCACCGCAGGTCCGCGGCCCACCCCGGTCCGCCCGCCCTCCCATCTCAGGTGGCCGAGCCTCGACGCCTGTCTCTCGCAGGGCACGGTCCTCTGGGTGAAACAGCCACCAGCTGCTGCAGCGAGCATCTCTGGGTCTCACGGTGGCCTCTGCCACTGCTTGACCGTATGTTGGGCCGTAATGCGAGGCACGCAACGTGCTAGCACTGGTGCACAGCCATAAAGCTCTCTCTATCCTAAAAGAATGTGGGGCCATCCCTGCTCTACACCCTGCTGCTTCTCTCCACCTGACACCATCACTAAACGGGGACACCGGCAGCCCATATGCACAAGCAGATCCTAATTGCACACACGTTGCTGTGCCATTAAAGGTCAGCTGTGGCACTGCTTGCCCCATGGCACCTCTGTTACCTCCCCAGGTACCCAGCCTTGCCCACCTCACCCCATAAGCACAATGGCTGTCAGTGACTGCTGGCTCCTCCCCTAGAGCACCGCTGCAGCATCCCGCGCTGCCCATGCACACAGCCGTCCCACAACAACCTTTCCTCCATACACAACCCTGTTCTGCTAGCACAGATGGGCTGGGCATTGTGGAGCCCAACCGCATTGTCTTCCTTCGTGTGCTTATAGAGCCCTGCTATAGAACCCTGCCTACAGAGCCCTCTGACCTCCTGCCTTATACATGTGCTGCCCTGGCGTTTGTCCCTTCACTGTGGTGATGTTGCTGGTTCTCTCAGCCCCGTGGAGGACAGGCAGCAGGAAAGGGCCGTGCTGTGCTGTTGCACACTGGCTCTCCTGTGCACAGGTAGGTACAACAGAACACTGTGATGCAGTGGTGCACAGGCTGGGAGCTCTCCCACCAGGCTCACACAGACCCCTCCAGAACTCCTCTCTCCATTCTGTGCACTGACAGCCGTAATCCCGTGAGACACAGCTGCGTGGGCTGCTATGCTAGTTCCCATACTCAGCAGACCACACCCGTGGGCCACCCCTCCTGGGATGTGGTGCTGCTAAGAGCCACACTGCTGGTGTGCCCCTGCACAGGAGCGACTCGGGCGAGCTGTTCATGCACCCAATGGAACCTGTGCTAGTGCAGCTGTGGCTCTGAGAGCTGCTGTCACCGTGTGCTCCCCAGCTTCAGGCATGCACCTTCCCACCAACCCCTGTGCTGGAGTCTCTGCTGCTCCCCGCCGCATCTGTTCGTTTCTCTTCATAGTCCAAAGTTCTCAGTCAGCAAAAATCTTGATTTTCACTCTAAGAATCCCATGCAGGGGATGAGTCATTACGACTGAGGCGATTCTAGTGCCTGTGAGAGCCATCTAAATTGAACATTTAAAAAATCTGTCTCCTGAACACACAGCCCCACAGGTTAGCTGCAGGCTGCACCCAGCTGGCCCCACCCTAGGGAGCTTGTAGTACTTCATGAGAAACAGTTATCGTAGGATTCCTACTACTGGAACTCACCTTGCTGCGGGTCCTGTGTACACTGAACTCTCCTGAATGCCCCTTCACTAGGCCAGGGAACCCAAAGGCACCACAGGACACTCCAGCCCAGCCCAGCCCAGCTCCCAAGGGCACCCTCTTGCTCAGCCCCCAGGACCAACTTTTATCAGCCCACAGTCTTGCTGGACTGCACAGACATCTCCCTCCAGGTTACACTCGGATTTAAGCACATTGCACTATGGTCCTTGCAGGGTTCCTCATTGCTATGAGCACCAGCAGCCCTTCAGAGCCACTCACTGAGGCAAGTAGAGAGGAGAGGGCACCCCAGGCCTGCTCTCCTGTGCAGGGCACAAATAAGGCACCATGACAACAGCTTGCTAGTGGTGCAACAGTGCACTTGTGGAGGTCAGTTTGTTGGCTGCCGGCTGCTTGCTGTTAGTGTCTCTCGCACCCAGTAAACAAAGCACAAATGTTAATAGTTTCAAGCGCTGAATGCTGCCAGGCCATCTCATCACTGCTTCAGTGGGTCCTGGGAAATTAATCCACTTGTCCTGGTGCTCTGAGAGTTGCTCTAACCTGTAACATTCACTTTCCTAGTCAGCTTAAATACAACCAACCAACAACATTATCTATCAGGATCTTTGTAAAACCAGTATCATCTGATGTTTCCATAAATGTGATGCTGTTCCTGAATTGCAGCAGGTGCATTTCTCTTCCTTCCTTACCTGTTCCATGCATGTTCCATGTACTGCAGTGAACTCACTGACAGTTCTCTGTTCTGCAGCCCTGCAGGTTCTCCCTGTCAGACTGCTGATGCTGTAACTCTGAGCCAAGGCATTGCAGTCTCTGCCCACAACCCTGAGCATCTCAGGGCTTTCGAGAAGCCTTACTTTTGTTTTTCTTGGGTGATCAGAGAATTTTACCCCAGATCATCCTGAGAGGGGAGGGTGTCAAAGTCTCAGGTTCAACTTTTACTTTGAAATTGGTAAGAAACCAGCTCAACTTTTCACTCAGTATTCAGTTATTATCCCAAAGTCTGTCTCTTCATACAACCTGGTGTCCTCAACATTGGGCAAAGGAATTATCCCAAGTTCCTCAAGCCTTCTCCAACACAGCAGAGCTCTTCTCTCTTCCAGATTTCTGTAGTCTCCATGGCAAGCTAATGCAATTGAAATTATCTATTTTCATTGCTGCTTCCCCCTTTGTTCCCCCTCTTCCCCCCCATCAATTTGTTTGTTTGTTTGTTTTAAAAAAAGAAGCATGAACTTATTTGTTGAACACAATAGAAGTAGCTTTGGTGTCAGAAATGGAAGTAAAGGACATTGTCTCCTCTTCTTGTGGAGAAGCAGCAACCACTCCCCCTGCCATACCCAAGGGGCTGCTCCTGCAAAAGCATATGCTGTTGGAATGAGAGGCAGAGACACACTTGCAGACAGAAAATTTGGTAACATGCATCAACACAAGATAGATCGAATAGCCCACTTGTGTTTCTTTTTTGAGAACAACACACAAGTGTCACTGGAGGACCCTGTCTCAGTAATGGCCACCTCACTGAGGACTGCTTGCAAACCAGCATGACTCTGCGTGTATTCTGCTGCTGGGAGAACAGCCGTTCAGACGTCACTCTGCACTGCTCCTGAGTACTGCTGCCAGAAGGAGGAGGGGGCAGGGTGTGTGGCATGGCCCTGCAGCCAGCACACCGTGCCAGGGGAGTACACATGCTGCATGGAGCAGTGCTCATGGCGAGATATGAGGCAGGGGGCAGAGGGAGAGAGGAGGGGATATTGCTCAGCACCCTGTAAATCCAAAGTGCTGATCTCTATTTCTGCACACCGTGCGTGCCTGCTCACTATAACAAACACTGCGGATATACTTGGTGCTGACACCTATAGCGAGGGTTGCTCAGTATTTTCCATCACAACTCTCTTTTCAGTTACTCTGTTGATATTCAGATTTGAATTTTCCATGTTTATTTTCACTCTTTATTTTCTGAAGTCAGAAGCACTAAGTAAGATGGAAAAAATAAATGTTTCGCAATTGTAAAAATATGACTTTGCAACACTACTCATCTTTTAACTTATAATTGTGTATGCAGTGAATAATGAAAACTGGAAGCAAGACCCAAAGCTGCTTATTAATATCAGTGTTATGTGCCCATTTCCCTAAAACGCCTTACATCGAGGCCCCACTCGGCTCTTCCTGAAGCAAAGTGTAGGATCCACTGGCAGAACATGCAAAGACGGTCTCAGAGGGACTGCAGCACCAGCCTGCTGCTCAGAGCTGCCCAGACTGCAGTTCTGAGATACCCGTTTTTGTGTCCTGTATGGAAGTTTGCATGTGCTGTCAAAACCCAGCTCCGTGCAGCTGGGAGCGACGCAGGTGAGCCTGGAGGCTGCACACCCACAGGACTCGGTGCGAGCCCCACTGCCAGCAAGCAGAGCCAGTAGGCTCGGGCTGGTTCGAGGGAAGGACGTGAGAGACTCAAACCCCGATGGTAGGAAGAGGCATTACATTTCCCTGTAATTCTCATCGACACCGAGCCGCTGACTGATGCTGCGAACCACGTTCAGCTCAAAGGCAGCCAGAGCTCTGCACAGCCACAGAGTGCCAGGAGAGGACCGCTCCCGTCCCGTGGCAGGCAGCGACAGCCACGACCACGGCCGAGTCGTGCTCCAAGGCAAGCTGCCCACGGAGGGTCCTGCCCTGCAGTACGAGCAAGCACGGCTCGCTTGCAAAGTAGCCGGCTCCTAGCTCTGTGACGCACGGACTGTGAGTTCTTTGCTTCAAGACAGATATACTGGGATCGGCGCTTAAGCGCCTCTCTCATTTCGCACGACGTTCCATCACCGTGCAGGGCTGCCTCCTCCTTCTCACCCTTCCCAGCTGCAAGAGGCACAAGGCGCCCCTGCAGGCGGGCTGCCAGACGGCTCCCCTATGCGGTGCCCACGTTCCCGGCCGGGGTCCGTCCTCGCAGGGCAGCGCCTCGCGCCCCCCGCAGCCCTCCTGGGCAGCCCCACCCTGCGGCAACGGACACATCCCATAATAGTCCACAAAGGCGAGTCCATCCCATAATAGCCACCTACGGGAAATGCTCCATGGCAACCGCCCCCCCACGCCCGCACCCCCGCACGGGGGGAGCGGCCATCCCATAATACCCCGCCGGCGCTACGGGCTGGGAACTGCTGGGGGGCCGAGGAGGGGGCGAGGGGCCTCGCGGTGGGACGGGACGGGGGCCGGCGGGAACCGGGGGTACCCTGCGAACCCTCAGGCACGGCGGCCGGAGCTGCGGCCCCCCTCCCCGCCCCGTGCTGCGCCGGCATCCCGTAATAGCACTCCCCTCCCCCTGCCCGCCGCATCCCATAATATTTCGCAGTGAGGCAGTAGGTACAGCGCCATCCCATAATAGCCGCCCGGGCACACGCGCTGGGAATTGTGCCACCCCATAATACTCCACTCGCTCTAGCTGCAAAGGGCCCTGCCATCCCATAATAGCCGCGGTAGGAGCGTGACCTCGCTCGGCTCGGCTCGGCCCGGCCCGGCCTAGTTCCCTCACCCTGCCGCTGCCTTCCGAGGCGGCCCAGCCCTGTCCTTGCCGGGCTGCTTTTGGCCAGAGCCCCCCTGGCCGCCTCTGGCAACCACAGAGCCTGCTTGCCAGGCCCTCAGTGCGGGGCCCTCCCCGCAAACCCACCCAGCCCGTGGCCGCTTCCACCCAGCCACAGAAAAGCACAGTGCCAGAGCAGTGCCATTCCCTTGCACCTGGCCCGGTTGGAGCCTCCGCTGAGCCCCATCCCGCTGCCCTGCCACCATTTTGGCTTTGTGGTGGGCTTGTGGGAGCTGTGCTGGCAGCAGTCGGCCTGCTCATGCCCGTGCCGTTGTGCGCCTGCTGCCAGAGATAACTTCTGAGCTACCCTCTGCTCACACGGATGAGTTTTTTTTTCGGAATGTGATTATCACCATCTTTGGGGTTGGCTTCCAGGCTCATTGCTGTGCTTCTGTTGTGTTGAGTGCTTGTTATCGGCTCACGGTCATGCCGTCAGCTCCTCAGTGGCTGTTCGGGCTGTGCTCGCTGCCTGTTCAGGAAGGCCGAGGGAGCTGAGATTGTTCAGCCTAGAGAGGTGAGGGCTCTCACTGTGGCCTTCAGAACTTGGAGGGGCTTATAAACAGCAGGGAGACTGACTTTCCACGGCCTAACAGTGGCAGGACAAAGGGGGAATGTCTTTAGACTAAAAGAAAGGAGATTTAGGTTAGGTGTTAATGGTAAGCTCTTCGCTCAGAGCGTGGTGAGACACTGGAACAAGGAAGCTGTGGAGGCCCCGTCCCTGGGGATGGTCGAGGCCGGGCTGTGGGCAGCCTGATGTGGTAGGTGGCAGCCCTGCCCACGGCAGGGGGTTGGAACTGTATGTGTTTTGAGGTCCCTTCCAACCCAACCAATTTGTGATTCTTTGGTTTCCTCACCAGAAGGCCACTACCACCGCCCCATTCTGCAGTGGCCTCATCCGTGCTTCATCCAGGTGGGCCGAGCCCTGCCACGAGCACGGCACCAGCGCTGGGGTCCCACAGTGCCCATATTGCAAGGCCCTGTGAGGCCCTTTGTCTGGTAGCTGTGCCCCCCAGCTCTGTGTTTTGCACAGCCACTCATAGCAGATCTACACTGGCAGGAGGTGTCTGCAGGGCAGTGTGGTGTTGCAGTGGATGCAGCCAGCGGAGGGCTGCCTTTGCTTTGTCAAAGTCTTTGTCAAAGGGGGTTATGTCAAACTGAGTGAACACAGGTTGGGTTTGCACAGTACATTTTGAACCATTGCCTGTGATGCAGCTGATCAATGTTACATCTATTAGTGAATTACTGTGAACACCCAATGCAGAGGAGGAACTTGCTCTGTTCCACGCCTGGATTAATTGCTTAGATCTGTGGTCTGAGCACACAATTGCTTAGCCAAAGCCTGCTGCTGTTCAGGCATTCCTGTCCCCTGGCTGCCCACTGCTGACCTGCAGCAGCAGCAGCAACAGCAGCAGCAGCAGCAGCAGCTTCTATGTTCATGCGTGCAGGCGCACGTGCTGTGCTTCTGTTCCATGCAGAACCCAGCACCCTGCAGCATGAGAAACGCAGCAGGGCTGAGCAAGGGAAGAGGCCCAGACCCAGGGCCCCGACTATGTGTCCTGCCAGGACTGCTCTCTGCTCTCTTCTGCTCCTGGGAAGCAGGAGTGCTGCCTCCGTGGGGCAGCAGCCACAGCTCAGCAGCTCCATGCTGTCACTGGGTACAATGTGTCAGGCACCCGGCCACACCGCTTCATGGGCTGTCACCCTGATTACACTCTGTGATCGGGCATCTGATGCATTGGTGTCAGAACTCACCAAATTTAATGGAAGCTGGAGTAGGCAGTATGAGGGGACGGCAAGTCTGAGATGTGAAGCATGAAGAAAGGATGAGGTCAAGGAGCTCCATGATGGCATAGGGCTTAGGAAGAGGTCTGGAACCAGATGATCTTTAAGGATCCATCTCGTGGGCAAGAGATCATCCCTTCCTGCGTCCGTGTTCTCATCCAGTTCCTTCCTAGGCTCCTTGGTGATGTCACAGAGAAACTGAACCAAATAGATCAAGAATCATCTGTTTTAAAGGCTTTGGTTATCAGATCCTACAGATCCCTTTTTTGGGGGGAGTAGAGTGGCAATGCAGAGGGGAGGATGGGGAAGAGAGACCAAAAAGAGTGCCTTCTGTGCAAAAAAGGGGAAGGTACTCCTGGGGTCTGTGCTGCATCTCTTCCTAATTCCTTCATGCTCTGCCCACTCAATGGGAGCAGCCATAAAACTGACTTGGGTATAATGGGAAAACACACAGAAGGGAATGTCTGTCAAGATGGAAACTGCTGGTCTAGGAGTCAGGAGCACCCTTGGGAATCACAGTGGGCATTCCTGAAGTGCAGCCAGTACTGACACATCCTGACATACCCTAGATAAGTTTAAAAAAAAAAAAAAAAAAAAAAAAAAGCCCACCACAGCCAAACAAAAAAGCCCTAACAAAACTCATCCACAAAACAAAACAAAAATAAAAGGTGACAACAAATTTATCTGGAAACGTGGAGAAGTAGTCTGGAAAGATGAAAAACAGCCTGATAAAGTAGGAAACATACATGAGAAATAGAAAAACAGTCTATCTTGAAAAATAGAAAAACAGTCTGGGAAAGTAAAAGCTAGCCTGAGAAAATGAAAAACAGCATCATCTATTGGCTGTTCCAGGTAAAAACAGAAACCGGCAGCATCTGCTAGCTGTTCCAGGTGGCGTTGTCCTGTGCCCTCTTACGTCCTTCACACACACAGAAAAACTTGCTTCCTACACAAAATGGAGCCTCTCTCAGAGCTTCCTCTGCAGGGACTTTTGCACTCAAGATCTCCTGTACAGCGCAGACCCTCACCAACAACACCTGTCTGACTGCAGGCTCGTATGTAAGTATAAAGACTATATAGATATATACAGACATGAATGTAAGTTGTAAGTATAGTTGCTTTACTGTTGGTAATTTTTTGTAACTCGTACCTGCTTGTTTCAATAGTAGTAATTTGTAGTAATCTGTGATAAAGAAATTTAACAAACAAAATATCTGTGTCGCTGTGTGTTACAGATTCTGACGAGCCCATTGCTGCAGTCCTTACACACCTGCAAGCTGACTGTGGCATGACTTCCTGTGACGGCTCTGTACCAGCTCACCTGCTGCCTAGATTGTAGGAGGTTCACCAGAACTGCTAGGGAGGCAGTGCCTGGGGTGCCAGAACTGGAGGAGGTCCATCTGAAACCTGATACAGGCCCTGGTTCTTCTCCCTTGCCCACCCTCCTATAATACTGCAATCCATGGAGGACAAAGTGGGAAAAGCTGAGGGAGGCTGAGCTCTACCAGGTGTGCCAATCCCTGGCACGCTCTCTCCCTTCAACACCTGGTATGTTGGCTGACAGACGCAGTCACCCAGACAAAGTAGAATCAAAGATGGCATTAGGAAATCCCCGGAAGCTGCACATAGGAACGATGTCAGATGTTGAAATCAATCTTCAAGTCTTCTTTAAACGAATCCTCCCTTCAACAGCCAAATAAACTCCACCAGCCAGCCAGAGCAAGGGCAATGCACTTTACTAGCAATTTTTCCAGTTTGTCCTGCAGTAGTTCCATGTAGACCCTAGTGAAATCTCATTTTCTGTAGTCTCCCACTTTTTCTGAGCCCCTCCCCTCCCCTCCCCTCCCCTCCCCTGCTCTCCTCTTCTTCCCCTTCCTACTCCCTTTTCCCCCCTTCTGCTCCCCTATCCTCCCCTTCCCCTTTCCCTTCTCCTCTCTTCATGGAGAAGCCATGGAAGCAACACCGTTTGAACAACACTCTCAGAGATATAAGCTTTGACGTTTGAGTGGTGTTATGTGGAGTTGGATTGGACCTGAGAATTCTTTTGGATTAATTCCAACGTGAGATATTGTTTAGTTTCATAATTCTATGATTCTAACAGGGTGTAGAAAGATGCTAGCCTTCCTTGGCCATCTGTCTCTTCAAAATGGTAACCACTCTTTGTGTTATCTGGGGAAGGAACATGGGGTGGATTTGATGCAGGTTTGGTTCAGGACAGGGAGCAGCAATAGGTGCTTGTGAGCTTTTCTGGATGGTGAAGCTGTAAGCCCCATGGTTCAGCTATAAGCAGGTTCAGCCATAAGCAAAGGCCCTATTTCAAATTCCAAAAGCATCCATTGCTGTGGCATGAATCCAAGAGAACAAAGCAAAACATCATTTTGGACATTTTGCCTAGCATCAAAGCATGGAAACAGCACTATGAAGACACTATGTTCTTGCTAGGGTCACTTCTGTTACCATCTCAAAACACTCCTCTAGTGCGGAGCACAAGCATCTTCTCGAGCAGTTCACAGAGCTTTTGCCTGCCTGCATCAGACTATTTTTTTTTTTCCCGGGGTCTGCATGCTCACAGACAAAATTGCCAACTCACAACACTAACCAGGACAAGTCCCCTGCACAACACTGAGCCACAAGCAAAAATTCTGAGGTCCCCACCCACCACCCTGCTTGGCCCTGCAGGCAGAAAAAGCAGCACAAAGCTCAGCGAGATCCAGCTGTCAGCTCTGAGGAAGTTGTTTCTCAAGACCACTAAAACCATCTCCATGCTAAATCCAAGCCAGAAGGAAACTAATTTTTTTTTTTTTTTAATTTTAAATGGGTGAAGGCTACCCCCTATGGAGAACTGCAGAACTCAATCCAAGGACAGAGTGAGACATGAAAAAGAAGAGTACCATCAGCTTCACCCCATGTGTTTGTGTTCCTGGGAAGCCAATTTATGTTCCTGGCAAAAATCGCCTTTGGTTTTTGGGAAAAAAAATTTCTCAGTGCTTTCAGACTGCATGTATAGACAATGACAAGAGCAAGGACAATATGGAGGGAAGCAAGAAGCTCAAGAGTGAGTTTGAAGAGAGCAAAACAGAGAACTGTATGTATGATGAGGCCCTCCCAAGCTTCAGAAGTGACTCAAGATTACACAAAGGAATCCATCCATTTCCTTTTGAAGAGTCCTGGTGACAATGATCTACTAATCAGATCGAGGATATATTGCTGCTGGCAGTTACTCTGAAACAGCTGAAGTCAATAAAAGCCAATTGTAAATGAAGTAGCCATAGAATTTTCCTGTTGCTTCATATCTATCTAATTCTTCCTTGTAAGCCATGGTATCTCACTCAGCTTTTTCCCAACCTCAGAAGGAACAAAATGCAGCATGAGACGGAGGCACCCATCATGCCTTTTTCCTCTCATGCTTCTACATTCAAAATATTGCTTTTGCATGGATTACAACTTCAGCTAGCTGACAAACTTCACCTAACCAGCTACCACAGCAGCTCCCTGCGCTCAACAGCTGTACAGCAGCCCTGCACACAGCTGTATGTCCACTGCCCCACACACTGCAGCATGCTTCTCTGAAACTTTTTTTATACACCTCTGTTCCTTCTGCACAGGCTGTAACCAGAGACTCGAGGATTGCAATCATGCAAATTGTCCAAAAATTGTGTTTTTTTGTCATGTTAATTATATTAAATGGATGCTCATCAATGAGGACGCCTCACTCCCCTTGCTCATTATCCAGATTTTGCACTTTGATACAGAAACATTTGAAGAATTCATCCCCTCCCACCATGATGTTTGTGACCTCCTTGCCACCACCCCAGCAGCACCTGCCACTGCCAAGGAGCCCCAGGTGACAGCAGCACCAGCAGGTTGGCAGAGCTGTATTCCTGAGAGCCACCGCTCTCCTGACCCTTCTGATAGCAGCTCTCCACTTGAAGGCTAGGAGTTTGGTTTTCTGCATGGCTTGTGTCCAGTATTTGTTGCTGGAATCTGTAGGAGCTGTACAGATGTATATGTGCTGTATATCACTCTTACAAGGGGCATCTGAGGTATTTCAGAACATGCATTTTGGCTACCAAGCTTCCTGCTTATAAAACAGTAATAATACCACATCAGCTTATAGGCCTCTGGTGGACTGTCTGAGTTCAAATGTATGAAGGCTGCAGTCATAATAAACACTACAGAAAAGCATGGGGAGATCAGTAGCTCTATTTGCAGAGTGAAGCTTGGATATGTGCAATAAAAGAGCCAGTAGATTTGGACACTGCGTGTGAAAAAAGAAAAGAATCAAATAGCAAATTCTTTGTTGTTCTTCCTTTCTGCAAGCAGTGTTCTTCCTGCCGGGGGGAACAAAGAGGGACATGGTGAAGAGAACAACCTGTCACTGCGTAACCAAGGACAACCATGACACCTGTGCCTAAGGAGTCCACGGGAGAAAACCAACTGTGGCTTTCCTGACCCAGAACAGTGCTTGGACATCTTCTAGGTGCGCGTTTCCCTTGAGAACAGCACTCCCTATAGGTGTGAACCCAGCATTGGTGGGGCTGGGATTGGTAAAGCCCCATGGAAGACGTGCACGGTCTACGTGATGGACGAGATTACTTTGCAAACACGTTGTTTTTGTGTTCTTCCTCTTTTACTGGGGTGTCAACAACAAAAGGAGCTCCTCTTCTCCCCTTCCACTCCAGGGATAGAGGCGCTCACACCTTTCCTTCCTTTCTTTCACAGCTTCTTCCCTGTTATTACCATTTTTATTGGCTTGTCTTCGAGGAGGGCTCACGAGGAGAAGGACGCGAACACAACGCCGTACCGCGACACACGACAAGCGCCGCTGCCTGCGGCCCGGCCCCGGGGAACCGAGCCTCGCTCCGCAGCCTCGACCGCCGTGTGCCGCCGCCGCCAGGGGTCGCTGTTGGCCACGGAGAGAACGTGCGCAGCGCAGCGCACCGGAGCTGGGCCGGGCCCTGCGGCCGTCGGGCGGCCCCGAGCCGCGCGTGGAGGCGGCCGTATGGATGCGAGTCGGATTTGGAAGAAAAGGAGAAACCCCACCCAGACACAAAACCTTTCCTCGGAGGGCGGTGAGGCACTGGCACAGGCTGCCCGAAAAAGCTGTGGGTGCCCCATCCCTGCATGTATTCAAAGCCGTGTTGGATGGGGCCCTGAGCAGCCTGAGCTGTTGGATGCTGTTGGCCAAGATTAAGTTTGTTATCACCAATCGTTAATTCTGTTGCAAGTCCCGCCCCCTTGTCAAAGAGCCTTGGCTATGCTGGTTTCAGCGTGTTTTACCCACGCGGCACTCCCAGACTCCTGAGAGGGTAAAGAGGAGGCTGGGACCCTGCAGTTGTCGGCCTGACGCTGGGACAAGCTGTTCTGGTGTCACGCTGTTCCCGGTGCTTAGTCCTGTCGTCTGTGTCCATCCCTGATGCAGTGACAGACTGCTTTGTAGCTTTATAGCTCACTGATGCCTTTATTTCTTTGCTTTGCATTTTTATCTCCTCTCTCTCTTGTCTCTTTTTTTTTAAACCTCCAGTGTCAGAAAAAGTCTTTCATCCTCACTTTGTGGTGGAAAGTTCAAACCTTCCTCTCCACCCTTGGCCCCCTGGAGGAGAATGCTTTCTCTTTCCTTGTATTTCAGAGGCTGATGTGGAAAGTGACAGCAGGCATTTGAGGGCAGGAGGGTGTAATTACCTCCCTGTCCCCTTGTCACTAGCAGAGTTAAATAGGTTAAAGCACGGAAAGACGTGTTTAGCTTTAGCATACCAATTCCAGCATAGCAAGTTTTCTGGTTATACTGTTCTTTTTATTCTTACCTTGTCGAGAAGTCTATAGAACTCACTCTCCCACTGGGCAGAATGCTATGTGAGCCAAACAAACAGTGATCCGTGCTCAAAGATCTCTTGCAGTGTGAGAGCAGAGGCAGTGGATGATAAGAAAACGTGGGGAAATGCAAAGAAAGCCTGAGTTGGTTTCGGTCAGCAGGATGTTCTGCAGCATCAGCACAGTAGTTTCCTGGCCTCTGTTAAGTCCCTGTCAGCACTGCAGAATATAAGGGATTTAAATACAGAGCTTTGAGTGACTGTTCTCAGCTGCAGAATTGAGGGCCATGGCTGCAGCTGGAATGCGGTCAGGTGTCTGCAAGGTGAGCAACCAGGAGCAACTGTACAAGCAAGTGATGCTGAAGAAACACCAGATAGCAGCACTTATCCCTGTATTGTGCAGCCTTCAACCAGATTTTCATAGGGTTCGTTGGTGGGGTGTAGGTTTTTATCTTCTTTCTAACACTTCCCTGTGCTTGTGATTCCTGATTAGCATCTACAACACAAGAACAGGAGATCACAACATGAGTTAGGTTGGAGGGACCTCTGGAGGGCATCTGGAGGACATCTGCTTCAACTCCCACAGAAGGAGGTGCTGAGGAAAGCACATAAGCTTTCAAGTTGCTAAGGGCATTTGTAATGCAACATAGATATTTTGCTTGTGGGAGACACCAAGTGGTGGGAGGTGCACAGCCAGGATGTGCTGCAAAGAGCACCAGTAATAACAAGATCAATTTTGAGAGTAAATGTGGCTTGTGCTGGGATTTTTGGAACTTTTTTTTTTAAGTTGAATTACAGAATGTAGATTGTCAGTGGATTTGCAGAAAGTATAAAATGTGATTAGGATTACAATTAATGCTAAGTGTTTCTAAATTGTCCAAACAGGAAAGCACTTCCTAAAGTGACTGGCATATCTGTGCTGGAAGGCAAAAGACTTGAAATCCAAACATACTTAGGCTCTTCTGCAGGTAATCTCTGTAATTCATATGAAATAAGCATTCCCTTCTCATCTGCCATCACTCTGACCTTTCACTTGTCTAGTCTTACTTGATAAGAAGACATTTGTTTCATGTGCAAATGACACAAAGTGCAGGGCAGCAATGAATGGCATTTTTTCCCTGTAGCATACTTGCCAAGAATACTTCTTCAACAATTATTGCAGTAGGACATAGGGAGGCATTTGCACAGTTTGAAAGAGATCTGGTGAAATTAGGTTCCCATTTAACATTTCTGTCTTGAATACCTCTGTATTGTGTGTTTTCCTTGTTTCTGCTGTTTTAAACACATGCTTTCAAGTTGTTCCATGTTGTAGCAATCAGCATTGTGCCAGAAACTATTTTTAAGTAGGTGAGTTGGGCACCATCATGCCCAAGGTCTTTCAAATTTATTTGTTTTATACTCATGAAGTAGAAGCTATAAAGCAAATAGGACTAGTGACTTATTTCACTGGGACAGTGCATGCATGTTCTGTTCCTTATCACCTCATGATGGAATAGAAACTTCAGTCCAACTAAGGTACCAATGCAGAAGCAGACAACTTGTCTAGCACCCATTCTCTCTCGCAAACAGGAAAAATAGCCATTCACAAATCCAAAGCAATCAAACTGGACTGGAATTCTCAAAAATGAAACAAAACTAATGTGTGCTGAAAATGGTTTGAAATGTAAATGCAGCCTACACTGAGGCCAGGTACAGCATTGCCTACCTATGTCGATTATGGAAAGTTCTTGGATATTCAAACTCAGAAACTTACCCATTGCATGTGGCATGGCCAGCCGCCTTCTTTATTGCTTAATTATTTTATGAGATCCATTAAGAGACTGGCTTTTCAGTTATTCATAATTTTGTCAAAATATTTGAGCTAAAATTTCCTCTGCTGGAGGTGGCATATTTATAAAATGTTCTAGGTAAAAATAGTTCAGCTATTTTCAGAATGAAGCTACAAGAGATGATGCTTTCCCGTGTTCTTTCTGTGTCTGGGGCCATGCTTTAGGTTTGGCAGGTGAGCAGCCTCCTTCAGAGCATTGGCACCTGATAGTTTATTCATATGTGGCAAACTTGCAGGCTCTGAGCAGTCTCTGTTAGCCCAGCTCTCAGGAGCTCAGTGCTCTGTGAGGATGTCAGCTGCAGAAGGATGCCTGGAGGTGCTGCACAAGAATGGCCTTGTCACTGTGGGCTTGCCTTGCACTCACTGGCCTGAGGCTGACCCCGGTGACTGCTCCAGGCCTGGTTCCAGTGCTGACTCACTGACTTCTTGGGATGACCTTGGACCTGCCTCGTCACCAGGGAAGGTCTGCAATCTGTACCCTCTGCTGAGCCTGGCTGCTGTCACCGTACCCACCCTGATCGCCTTGCTCAGGTGCAGTGGACGAGGCCTCACCCTGTCTCCTGTGCTCTTGGCAGCCTTCACTAGGGAGCAGCTAGCCCTTGCTGCCCCATCGCCTGCTGGTGGGTGAGAGGAAGGGGGACGTATACTGCTCCAGCACAAATGAATCAGATTAGGTCTGCTGGAATATGAGTGCACAGGTGTGCATCCTCTCCAGCTGCACTGTGGCATGTGGCTCATATCCTTGTGACAAACTTATTTTCAAACCAAAAGTATCCCCTAGCCCTCCTCCACCGTTCTCACTGCATCTCTCAGATCCCATTAAATGTCATTCACCTGCAGGTGTATTTCAGAGTCAGTTGGTGATGCATATGCTGAGAAGGGATGTGCAGCCAACTTGCCCAGGTTATGTTACTCCCAGGTCAGTCTGTAGCATAAGTGTCCCTTGGAGAGGGTCAACATCTACATCTGCTGCTACAGGATCAGTTGTAACAGGGCAGGTAGATCTTCAAGGGAGACTGGCAAAGTGGACTCTGTGCCTCCTAAAGTGTGCTTTAACACAAAGTCATGATGCTTATCAATACCCTTTTTTCCCGCAGGAATCACAAGGCAGAGACTTGAAACGTGGATCATACTGCTAATTCAGAAGGTAGTGTAAGAACATGGGCTTGACTCTGAACAACATTTCTCACCAGCTTCCCTAATCATTCCTTTAACTCTTTAAAACAACAACAACAAAATCCCATCTTCATACATACTGCAAAGAACCAGCTCTGGGATGACTTGGGCTCTGTTGGAAGCCAGAGGCTCAGCTACAGTGCTGGTGGAATGCAGCCCCTGGTCACAACCAGGAGAGAGTAGTGCGGGGTTCTGTCAAGACCGGCGTACAACTGGGTCTCTCTCTTCTAGGCAGATTTATATGGCTTTAGCATACAGTGTGGGCTGAGAAGCTTGTACAAACAGTGCAGGCAAATATATTGCATTCACACTGCAGCCACAGCCTGTGACATCATTTCTCTTTGACACTGAAAATCACCCAGACCTGAAATTAATCACTTTGCAGTCAGGTGACAAGAAAGTGCAAAGCACTAATGTCAGTGTGTTCTTTGGATATGCCGGCACTACTGGCACTTTTCTTTTTCTGGGGCTGTTGTGAATGCTAACTGTATTCTCAAGTGTGCTAGCACTCCCCAAACTCTTTTGCTTGAGGTAAATGTGTAGTCACTGTGCTGCATGTGTGTGCATACAGCTACACCATCTCATTTGATGAACCTACTAAAGACTGCTTTGCTAAGGTCTGTGACTTACTGTGCAGTTAGGGATCTCCTTTCTGCAAGACCACTAAATACTCAGCTAGCTTCCTTGACTCCAACAAGAATCAATAAAAACTTCAACTCTTTTGGAACATTTGACACTTATTTAGGTGCCCTAAACTGAACTTATGACTTAAATTGAAGCACCGAGTTAAAAAACAACAGGAGTAACAAAAACCCATGAGTTTCTCTCAAATTTACTACTAACTTCACTTTGTTAGCAAAGGGTATCATATCTGTGTTCTGATTGTTCCCCAAACCTTTTCATGTTGAAGTGCAGAAAGGAGGATCAAAGATCCAGGCAAGATCAATTTGCCATCAGAACCTATGCTAAACAGACCTAGACACAGTATGCTTGTTTCAAGCACTTGTTCCCTACTATGTTTCCTGTACCAAAAGAGTCGAGTTGGGACCATGTCATCAATGTATCTGTGTTTATTGACAACAACTTTTCATTCTTCAGCTTTGTATCACCACATTCACCCACAAATAGCCTGCCACGCTCTCTCAGTTTGCTAAGTAACCCTGAGCTGTTTTCCACAGCCTTGATGTAATTACTGAATGGGCCACTCTGAAACTCAGCAATGCTAGGAGCTTTCTGTGGTTAGATTTCTGAGTCCTCAATAGGGCCATTCAGAAATACTGTAGTAGGAAGTGCTGGCACAGATTCACCGGGACAGTGAAAGTTTTCAGATGGTAACTGTTTTGCTGTTGAGGCAGCATGGTTTTGGGTTGACTTTTGTTCCACAACCTGATTCCTAATCATCCCTATATCTGAGTGCCAGGTTTGTCCCCGCCGCAGTTTCTTAAAGGTATTACGGAAACCTTCAGTACTGAAATAGTAGATCAAGGGATCCAGCGTGCAGTTCATACTGGCCAACATCATTGTCACAATTAGCACCTCACGCACGGAGGCTTGCATTTGCTTCTCGACATCAATCACCCTGGCCTTTATCAAACCATATACAGCCAGGGTAGTGTTGTAGGGCACAAAGAATATGACGAAGATGACCAGATTGACCAAGAGGAGACGAACTGTCTTCTGCTGCCGCAGTGTCTTTGGCTGTCTGGCCTGACAGAGCTCCCGAAAGATCTGAATGGAGCAGTATGTCACAGAGCTCAGAGGCAGGAGAAAACCCAGGATTTCAGCCAGAACAACCAGAGGGAAGAGGTTTTTCTGCCACATGTCATCACTAAAACTTTCAAAGCACAGATAAGTAGTCCGGTTCTGTGACTCACAGTGGTTTTGCTTGTGGACTATGGCTGTGGGGATGGAGCCCATGAGGATCACGACCCAGACCACCAGGCAAAGGAGCCTGGCCACCTTGGGACGCCGCAGGTGCCGCCAGCGAAGTGGGTGCACGATGGCAATATAGCGATCCAGGTTGATGCACATGAGGAAGATGCAGCTACCATACATGTTGATCTGAAAGACAGAGCCAGAGACCTGGCACAGGGTGTTGCCAAACGGCCACTCATGGTTGAAGTAGTAGTAGAGTCGCAGTGGGAGGGGGAGCGTGAAGGTGAGGTCACTCACAGCCAGATTGAACATGTAGATCATCACCACTGATTTCAGGCGCAGGTAGCGAACGAATATCCACAGGGCCATCACATTCAGCGTCAAGCCTGTGATGAATATCAGAATGTAGCCAGGCAGGAGGAGTTCGTGGTAGAAGCTGTAATCCTTGCATGGCTGAGACACGTTGGAAGATGACATACCCAACAGGGATAAGGGGAGGAACTCAGTGCGATGGCTGAGGCAGCTGGAGAGCTAAGGAGGCCCAAAGAAAGGCACTGAGAGAAGTCATTCCTCAAGAAAGCTATAGACAGGTTGTTCTCTTCATCTGCAGAAAGAAAAGTTAAGTTGAAAGGGGAAGTCTCTTTTAAGATCAAAATCTCACCATATTGTCTTCTGTTGCAAGAACTCATAAAGAAACAGACTAAGAAAAATACAGAATAGAAAAGTGAGTGATCAAATAGCAGAAGAATACAGAAAACACACAACAGATACTGTTGTACAGAATCTTGCACATGCCTCTGAAAATGCATGTTGTTTTAAACAGTGCTGTGAGCAGCTGCATGCAAGCAAGGGACAAAACAAAGGAATGCAGGGAGAGTAGAAGGGAAGGG
>NW_024885272.1:0-29554 GCF_019232065.1 Centrocercus urophasianus | reverse complement strand
ATTATTTTGTGAATGTACATACGTTTACTGATTTTCCCTTCCTTTTCTGTCTTAATAAATTGTCCATGTCTCAATCCAAGAGTTTTACCTTTTTGTTCAGATTCTTCCCCATCTCACCTGGAGACATTGAGCATTTTGTAATTCCATTTTGAGTTCCTTCAGGACTTGCCTGTGACACCACATAATTCTGGTTACTTATTGATATCTTATTTCTCCCAGTCCATTCCCAGTTGATTTAAATTTTTTCTATCATTTTCAGTATTGTTTGCAAGGCTGTCTTAAAATTGTTCCTTTTGGGGATGTTTTTTTAAATATGTGTATGAGTTATGGACTTTGCTTCTGATTTTTGGTTTCTTTTATGCTGTTCCTATGATATATTCTAAATTTTCCAGGGATTTTATTTTTAGACATATTTCATTTCTGTGTGAATTGTGATGCATATTTTACTAAGGTTTCCAAAGCAATGCATTTCTAAGAGTTTCAAGGCAGCTTGTGTGTTCCTTCCTTTCTGCTCTGTACCTTTAGGGACTTCTTCATCTGTTTTTTTTTTTGTATGTGTTTTATTTTTTTAAGGTCGTATGGTCCCATTTTAACAGAGTTCTCTTCCTTCACATTGATTATCTGTGTGCTGAACTTACCTGATTTGTTTTGTCAACTGCAGTGTTAAATATGATTGCTGTCTGGTCACAACTTTGGAATAGCTCTCCAGGCTGCACTTCTCCAATGACGTTCTGATCACCAGCCACCTGCAATCTCATTGTTTCTGTGTTTGCTTGTTTGTTTGTTTTGTGGTCTGTTACCATATCTATTGACTCTACTAACTCCAATGATAAACAACTCATTTGTATAGTGATATTCCACCAGACTGGATTTACATTTGAACTGCCCTTGCGGATGAATTGCTGTTTCTCCCATTTCAGCATCAATGGGTCTTAAGAATTCATCTCATATATAGTTTCAAGATTTTCCATCTCTCAGAACTAATTCCTTCATATGAAGAGCAAGACCATCCAGTTCATAGAATCATAGAATGTGCTGGGCTGAAAAGCACTGCAATGATCATTGAGTTTAACCCCCCTGCTACGTGCAGGATGCCTCCAGGGATGGGGCATCCACAGCCTCCTAGAGCAACCTCTTCCAGATCACCACTGCTCTCTGTGTGAAGAACTTCCTCCTAATATCTATCCTGAAACCTCCCCTGTGTTAGTTTAAAACTATTCCCCCTTGTCTTATCACTATCCACACTCGTAAACAGCCATTCCCCCTCCTGTTTATTCACTCCCTTCAGGTACTGGAAGGCCACAGTGAGGTCTCCTCGGAGCCTTCTCTTCTTCAGGATAAACAAGCCCAGTTCCCTCAACCTTTCCTCATAGGAGAGCTGCTCCAACCCTCTGATCATCTTAGTGGCCCTTCTCTGGACCTGTTCCAAGAGCTCCATGTCCTTCCTGTACTGGGGGCCCCAGGCCTGGACGCAGCACTGCAGAAGAGGCCTCACAAGAACCGAGTAGAGAAGGATGATCACCTCCCTCTCCCTGCTGGCCACCCCTTTTTTAATGCAATCCAGAATGCATTTGGCCTTCCGGGCTGCGAGCGCACACTGCTGGCTCATGTCCAGCTTCTTATCCACCAGGACCCCCAAGTCCTTCTCCGCAGGGCTGCTCTCTGGAAGATCTTCCACCAGTTTGTATAAATACCTGGGATTGTCCCAACCCAAGTGCAGCACCCTGTGCTTAGCCTTACTGAACCTCATTAGGTTTTCATGGGCCCACTTCTCCAGCCTGTCCAGGTCCCTCTGGATGGCTTCCCTTCCTTCCAGTGTATTGACTGCACCGCTCAGCTTGGTGTCCTCTGCAAACTTGCTGAGGGTAAACTTGATGCCATCGTCTGTCATTGATGAAGATGTTGAAGAGCACCGGTTCCAATATTGACCCCTGTGGTTGTGACCGGCCTCCACCCTGACACAGAATCATTGATCACAACATTTTGGCTGTGTCCAGCCAGCCAATTCCTAATCCATCAAACAGTCCATCCTTCAAATCCACACCTCTCCAATTTATACAGAAGGATGTGGTGAGAGACCATGTCAAAGGTCTTACAAAGTCCAGGTAGATGACATCCACCACCCTCCCCCTGTCCACCAAAGTCGTCACTCCATCATAGACAGCCACAGGTTGGTCAGGTACGATCTGCCCTTGGTGAAGCCATGCTGGCTGTCTCGAATCACCTTTTTATCTTATATGTGCCTTAAGATAGCTTCTAAGAGGATCTGCTCTATAATCTTCCCAGGCACAGAGGTAAAGCTCACCGGCCTGTAGTTCCCTGGGTCTTCCTTTCTCCTTTTCTTAAAAATGGGAGTAATGTTTCCCTTTTTCCAGTCACCCAGGACTTCACCAGACAGCCATGATTTTTCAAATACAATGGAGAGCGGCTTGGCAACCACATCAGGCATCTCTTTCAGAACCCTAGCATGGATATCATCTGGCCCCATGGACTTAAACACGTTCAATTTCATGAGGAAGACTCAGACTTGTTCCACCATTACAGTGGGACAGAAACCACTCATGACACCCTCACCACGAGGCTCATGGTCCTTGCAGACGTGGGAAGCCTAACCACCTGTGAAGACAGAAGCAAAGCACTCATTGAGTACCTCAGCTTTTTCTATGTCTGAGGAAGCCAACTCCCTGTTGCCTTTCATCAGAGGGGGAACACTCTCCTTGGCCTGTCTCTTCCTGCCTATGGACCTGTAAAACCCCTTTTTGTTATCTTTCACATCCCTCACCAGGTTCAGCTCCATCTGCTACACAACTCTGCTTCCACTTTCTGTGCATTTCCCTCTTTTCTCTCAGTTTAAGCTGCAGGTCCTTGCACAGCCACGATGGATGCCTGCCTCCCCTGCTCGACTTCTTCTGCTGGGGGATGGAGAGCCATTGGGCTCTCAAAGGGTGTCCTTAAAGAGCTGCCCATGCCCTTAAGGACAGTTTCCTAGGGGATCCCACTCAGCAGTTCTTGAGCAGCCAGAAGTTTGCTCTCCTAAAGCACAGGGTCCTAGCTCTGCTTTTTGCCAGGCCCACATTTCTCAAGATCACAAACTTCACCAAGGCATGGTCGCTACAGCCCAGGCTGCCTCCAGCCTTAACCTCCCTAATGCTCTCCTCTGCACTAGTGAGCACCAGGTCCAGTGAGGCTTCACCTCGAGTTGATCCATCTACTACATGGACCAGGAAGTTATCCTCAACAGACTCCAGGAATCTCCTGGATTGTCTGCCACCTGCCACGCTGCTATCCCAGCAAGTATCTGGGTGGTTGAAATCCCCCATCAGGACAAGAGCCCGCGAGCACGACACCTCCTGCAGCTGAAGCAAGAAGGCCTCATCAACAGGCCTCCTGATCAGGTGGTCTGTAGCAGACCCCAACCACTACATGCCCTTTGCTGGACTGATCCTTGATTTTTATCCACAAGCTCTCAATCTAATCGTGGCTGTTCCTCAGACACAGCTCTTCACAATCTATCCACTTCTAATGTAGAGGGCAACTCCGCCACCCCTCCTATCCTGTCTATCCCTTCTGAAAAGCCTGTTGTCCTCAATCAGTATTCCAATCATGGGATTCATCCCACCATGTTTCCGTGATAGCAATTAGGCCACACTTTCCCAATTGCACCACAGTTTCTATCTCCTCCTGCTTATTACCCATGCTGTGCGCATCGGTATAGAGGCACTTCAGCTTAGCTATTGGCCTCATTGCCTTCTCAGAGGAGCCCTCCCTAGTACCTCCAGAACAAGTCTGGGGTTTTCCCTTACTGTCTCCCAAGGTGACAGGGTTCCCACATGCTTCTCTGTCACCTAGTACACCCCTTTCTCCCATCACATCTAGTTTAAAGCCCTGCTAACTAACCCAGCCACCTTGTTCCCAAGAATATTTGTGCCCCTAGTCAGTTGGCTCTCATCTGCCATCAGCATTTCCCCTTTCTCAAGGCTGCATCCCAAGCCATTGTACCCAGAGCCCTGAGTACGGCACCATTCGCAAAGCCATTCGTTCAGCAAGTCCGTTTTGTGCAGATCCCAGTCACTAACTGAGAGGACAGAGGTGAACACAATTTGCACTCCTGATCCTTTCAGAAGTCTTCCCAGAGCCCTAAAGTCCCTTTTGATCACCCAAGAACTTCTTTTGCCCGCCTCTTCATTTACAATGTGGAAAACCAGTAACGGATAATAATCAGAGGGCTTAACGAGAAGAGTGATGTTCCTGGTGACACCTCTCACCCAGGCAACACACCTCCATCTGGGACGGATCCGAGTGGCGTATCAGTCCCTTTGTTCCCCTCACAAGGGAGTCCCCTGTGACAACATTTCTTTTTTTCCTGACTTATGTTGTAGCAAAACAGGGAGCAGACTGACTAGCCTTGGGCAACCTCTCCTGCGTGGATGGACTTTCACCAACATCCACATCCCCCAGTACCTCCAGCTCCAGAGCCTCATACCTGTTATGTAAGGACACCTGGGAAGGTGATACAGGCTGAGGGGCAGTCAGCTTGCTGCCCTAAACAGGGACTTGTTTCCATCCCTCATCTTTGAGGTCGCCTCTTCCCACCTGACTGATGATCCCCCACTGCTTGAGGAGCATCTCCCCCACACCCTTCCCGTAGGGATGGCAGAGTGCAACTCCACCAATCGATCCCCTTCCCACAATCCCAGATGCTGCTCAGCCTTTCTACTTCCTCCTTTAGCTCTACCACCAGGCTGAGCAGATCCTTCAGCTGCTCACGCCACACACAGTTGGTATCCCGGATGCCCTCCTGTAGCAGTAACAGGGCCAGGCATTCTCTGCAGCCTGAGGCGTGAACTGTGGCATGGATATTCATGTTTCCTGTCTGAGCACAGACATTCCACATTCCTTTTAGCAGCAGCTCACTGCTGTGTGGTGACCATGACTGCACCTTGGTGTGTCCAGAGGGCAACGGCCTGTTAAGTGACCTGTTAAGTGCTAAGTGCTAGCCCTCCTCCTGTATGGCAGCTCCTCCAAAGCAGCTAACCTCAGTGATCAAGTTCATGGTGTTTTCTGTCCATGGGAAAAAGTTTCAGATTCAGATTTTATCTTGGAGATTTTTTGAGAAAGTTTACTGTGGGAATAGTTGATTGAATTCATCATTTTCCATCAGTCTGTGGACATTGGAACTAAGGTAGCTGCTCCTAAAGAAATGTCTTCAATTTATTGTGTTGTCCCACAATGTCAGAGGCAGGTGTTGGTGGGACAGCAGTAGAGGTTGAGCATTCCTGTCAATATTCCATTCAATTCTGTTTCCATGCGACAGATGGCAGCAGAGAGTCAGTTCTGACAAAATGACATTTGACATGGAAGTGCTCATGAAGTGAAGGTGTGTAATTCCTCCATGCAGAAAAAATTGCACTCTCTGACATTCGTCAACACTTGATGAATGCTTATGGAGACCAAATGGTGAATGTGAGCAGAGGAAAGCAGTAGATGCATTTCAACAACTCCTCCATAGCAGCTGTGAAGTAGTGATCACCTCCACTGGTGCAGATTTTATTAACACAGCATGAAGGCTCTTGATCATTGCTGGCAAAAATGCAAAGCTAATAATGCTGACCATATTGAAAAATAGTGTTTTGTAGCTGAGAATTTGCTCTATCAAAGAGTGTTATTGTTATATTATTTTTTGTAGCTGTTGTAGTTTCTGCAGAAATAAATAGGAGGCATTACTTTCAGAGTGACTTACATGGATGATCTTTAAGATCCTTTCCAACCCAAGCCATTCTATGTTCAGCCATTTTCAGGAAAACAGCTCAAACCACACTCATCAGTTGTTCCCATCCCTTCCATGCCTTTCATTTCTCAGTTGGAAAATTTTTCAAGGCACTGATCACTGTGAGTAGTTGGGCCATGTTGTACCTGGACATGTACCACGTCACTAACTCAGTGTCCTGATTTTCTTCCAGTTATTCAATCAAATTTTATTTAGGGGGGTTTTAAACTGAGCAGAAGTATTAGGACTTAGATAGTTTTTTGTTTTGGTTTGGTTTTTTGATGCTGGCTTAACGACAATTTGAATTGAAGGTGCAAATTAGGTCATTTAATTCTAGCTGCATATACATGAGTTCAAAACGCATTATGCTTCCACATTCAGTCAGTTGAATATAACTGTTGTTTACAAATGACTATATCTGAGTTTGTTAGATGAAAATGAATATACAGTAAATAGTACAAATACTGAAATAAATATGTAGCACTTAGGTTTTTTGTGTTTATTTCTTCTTATTCCAGACAGAATAAAATACAATTGCAATGTCTGATATGTTTCAGTTTTTACAAAATGAGCTCTTACAGCAAGATGACTCCCTCTGAAGTACTTCAGGGACTATTTCTTCCTTAACCATAGTTTTTAAAGATGAAAATACATTCTTTTCTTCTTCTACATTTTTGCATCCTCTCTTATTCACCACACTGTTCGTTTATTAATCTCTTTCTCACTCTATGGAAGAGAGTCCTAGGTCTGTGGTTTTACAGGTCGTACCCCCAGCCATTCGCCACTCGAGTCTGGACTGAAGAATGGATATTGTTTCCCAGTAAACTCAAAGTAGACAGACCCAAGAGGGCTCATTTCTTCAACATTGTAGAATGAAAGCTCAGCATTTTCCACATCCAGGAGAACACCCACCACTCTGCACTGTTTGCAATCACTTACATCCTTCCCACCAGTTAGTATGTATTTTCCCTGAGAATACTGTAGACTGAATAAATTATCCTCTGGGAATGAATTCCCTGTGCTGTTCATTATCATATTCCTAATTTTCTCACTCACCACTCCCAGCTCCCATTGTGATTGGTTCCCCACCTCCACTTCCCAGTAATGTTTTTTGCCTGGAAAACCTTCGGTAGCTACCACCATCGCTTTGAGGGCTGTCTTTGTCTTGTTTGAGGACTTTACCCTCCTGTTGTCATTACTAATGCAGAGGTTGGGGTGTCTGCATTTCTGATCCAGAGTGATATTAACTTGAAAAAGAAAAAAATCAAGCAAAAAGTAATTACTTCTGATTTTCAGGGAAATAAACAAAAATGTCAAAGGAATAGCATACAGAAGACAAATAGTAAAATAATCAAATAAATAAGTAAATTTATACACCAGGAATGTATCCGTATTTTCCTGGGACAAAAACTCAATAGGAAAACAACCTACAGTGGGACATGCCTTTTCTCTGGTTTCATTGTGGCTTAATTAAATCATCAGCACTCATACTGACTCTTCAGTTTGCTTTTTGAGTTGAACATAAAGCTGAATCTCTTGAAGCCACTTAACATTTAAAAAGGTCTTAAATGGAACGAACAGAAATGATCCATTTCAACTCATGATTTTGAGAACAGTGTAAATGGAAGATGCCTACAAAAGACTGTGTGCCTGTTTGAACAAACAGGATTAATATTTTCCCCAAATTATTATATCCTGTGAATTTTTTGTGGCAAGAATGGTAGATATTTGTATGTGCATGGAAGAACATGAGGTTAATGGCAGATGAGTATTGGCTTACCTGCGTTGCTACGAGCTTTCCTGAACTCTGCAGGAAAAAAAAAATGGTTAATTTAAATTACTGTAGTATTAACATACCTGATTTTGGAGCTGTTACAAAGAAGCAAGAATGGCTGAGGTTGGAACCAACCACTGGGTCCATCTGTACAACCCCAGTGCTCAAACAGAGGGGGTTGTCCATACCATAGACTCACAGAATCATAGAATCAGCAAGGTTGGAATAAAACTCTTAGACCATCCAGCCCAGCCATCCACATATCACTAATATTTCTTACTAAACCATGCCCCGCAGTACAACATCTAAATGTTTCTTGAACACCTCCAGGGTTGGTGACTCCCTTTCATCCCTGGGCAGCCCATTCTAGTGCCTGACTGCCCTCTCTTGAATAAGTATTTCCTTGTGTTCAGCCTGAATGTCCCCTGGCACAACCTGAGGCCATTCCCTCTAGTCCTGTTGCTAGTCACATGGGAGAAGAAGCTTCACTACTTCACCACGACCGCCCTTTGGGGAGCTGTAGAGAGTGATAAGGTCACCCTTAAGTTTCCCATTCTCCAAACTAAATAATCCCAGTTCTCTCAGCTGCTCCTCATAAGACTTGTGTTCCAGACCACTCTGTCTTCATTGCCCTGCTCTGGACATGCTCCAGGGCCTCAGTGTCTTCCTTGTAGAGAGGGGCCCAAAACTGAACACAATATTCAAGGTACAGCCTCACCAGTGCTGAGTACAGAAGATTGATCACTTCGCTGCTCCTGCTGGAAAAGCTATTTCTGATACAAACCAGGATGCCACTGGCCTTCTTGGCCACGTGAACACATGGCTGGCTCATGTTCAACCAAGTGTTGATCAGTATCCCCAGATCCATTTCCTCTACACAGCCTTCCAGCCATTCCTGCCCCAATCCTGTAGTGCTGCCTGGGGTTGTTGTGGCCAAAGTGCAGGACCTGGCACTTAGTCTTGTTAAACTTCATCCCTTTCGCCTCAGCCCATCAATCAGCCTGTCCAGATTCCTCTGGGCCCCTGTAGGGCTTTCCTATCCCCAGGCAGATCGACACATCCAGCCAACTTGGTGTCATCTGCAAACTTACTGAAGGTGCACTCAATGCCCTCATCCAGGTCACCAGTAAAGATACCGAGCAGGACAGGCCCCAGTACTGACCCCTGGGGAAGACCACTTGTGATTGGTCACCAGGTGGATTTAACTCCATTCACCACCACTCTCTGTGCCTGGCCCTCCAAATCAGTTCTTCACTCAGCAAAGAATGTATTTTTTCAAGCCATGTGCTGCAGCTTCTCCTGGAGAATACTGTGGGAGACAGATGACTTTTGAACATCTACAGGGAGGGAGACTCCACGACTTTTCTGGATAACCTGTTCCAGTGCTCCATTTTGATTTAAATATTTTGATAATTGAAAATGTGACAAAATTCATTTTCTACTTTCAACTCACTGAGTTCATTCCGGATGTTTTCTGAAAAACAGAGAGAGTTATGTTATAGCTATGTATGGCAAGGTTCTCCTGTAGAATCTCAGCTAATATGAGTATTTCCAATACTACATTATTTGTGACTCGGCCTATGACTCAGGAAAGGATGCTAGTGTAACTTCAGAGTGGAGGTTATCTAAATCCAAGCTAGTCACCTGGGCTATCTGTAGAGTCATAGGATTGTAGAATTGTTTGTGTTGGAGGGGACCCCTAAAGTTCATCCAGTCTAACACTTCTGAAGTGAACAAGGGCATCTACATCTAGATTAGGTTGTTCAGCCTGGTCCAACCTAACCTTGATTGTCTCCAAGGGAGAGGCATCCACCTCCTCTCTGGGCAACCTGTACAGTGCTTCACCGCCCTTACTGTAACAAAATTCTTCCTTATGTCCAATCTAAATATCCTATCTTTTAATTTGAAACAGTTTCCCCTTGTTCTGTCAAACAGGCAGGACTCAGAACTCCAGGTGAGGTCTCATAGCACAGAGCAGAGGGGCAGGATCACCCTCCCTCACCCTGCTGGTCATGCTGCTTTCAATGCAGCCCAGGAAACAGTTGGCTTTCTGGGCTGCAAGAGCACACTGCTGGCTCCCATCCAGCTGCCATCCACCACTACTCCCAGGTCTTTTTTGACAGGGCTGTGCTCCATCCTTACCTCCCCAGCTTGTATTGATTGTGGAAGTTGCCTCAACCCAGATGCAAGACCTTGCACTTGGCTTGACCCATTGTGAGAAGGAAGAGATGGGTACATCAGAAAATTTACTCTCTGCTGTTTCAACCACCTCACTCTCGAATGTTTTCATCTGTCAGTGTGGAAGCCAAGAATATTGCCTTAGCCTTAGTGTCCCACTTGTAAGGATTTACAGGGGCTGTGGATATGCTTCACATCACCAAACAGAAATTTTATATAGCCAAGAGTCAAACTGCATATAAATGTATGTTTGTGTGTCTCTCTATAAATATTATTCCTTTTTAAATATGTCAGTTAGTTAGTAGAAAGAGACATTTTTTCTCAGTTACAGAAAAAAAACATTGAAAAAATTGAACCTTTGATGGACTCCGTAAATGATACTCCCTTACTATGGAAATAGACGTACCAGGGACCAAGATTGTGTCTTTTTTTTAGGGAACAACTAAGCCTCAAAGCATGAAAAGAGAGGGAAGTGCTCAAAGCATGAAGAGAAAGGGAGGAAGACGGACCTCTAGTCTTTTAAAGATCTCAAAATGTTTCACTAGTCAATTCTAAAATAGCATTTCTGATCAAACAAAACTTTAATAATTGAGGACTTTTTGAAGTAAACATTATCCTTACCAATTCTTTTCTTTGCATCCTCATTTTCTACAAAGAAACAAAATTAAAAGCCCATGAAAATTAGGAAGACTTTTAGGAAGATAGGTGAATTATGCTGCACTCATAGAATTATAGGATATTAAATTTATAGAACACTTTATGTATGGGATTAATCTGTCTGTATGTGTAGAACATCTAAATAGATATAGTTATATACAGGTAACTATATTTAGTAAGATAGATAGATGCTTTTTATATAGAGATACATAGGTATGTATATATACCTATGGATAAAAATAGGGATGGTGTTTATACGTACATGTGTAACACAAAATTCAAATTATTTTTTTGTTGGATAAGGGAAGTTAACCTTTGCAAGTTATAAATTCTTAGAGTATTTTCCAATTCTATTGTTCAAAATGCATGAAACATCACTGTTTTATTAGAATAATGTGATAAAAGTACAAAAAAGTAGAAAAGTAGAAAAAAAAAATTGATTTACCCTTCTGAAATCTCGTCTTTTGCTCTTCTGAAGAGTAAAGAAACAAAGCATAAATAACAGTGAAATTCATTTCTCAAGATGAAAATTGACAAAATCTGACTGAGAATTTCAGCGGTGAAGAGTGTTTTCATTTTGGGAAATGAGGCCTATTATTAAGCTCAGAATAAAATGTAAGACACACGAGTAGGTCATCAAAATTGATCTGCTGGAGACAACTATCCCTGTCTATTTACTGTAGAAGGAGTCTAAATGATTAGCTTAGATATATGAAATCCATTGGCTAAAACCAGATGGTATTAATATTAACTGCTATTACTATCTTCAAATAATTGAAAATCTGGAAAAGGAAAACATTTTCACTGTGGACCCACTTTCATGATCCTTTTTATTTTTTATTTTTTAATGAAAAAAAGGGTTTTTCTAACTAACAATCTTCAAAACCAATATAACAAAGAGAAGTCAAAATATGCTCTTACCCAATTTCTGTTTGAGTTTATCTATGTCTGAAAAAGATTTTAATTAAATATTAGAAAACTACTACTTTTCACTCTCTGAAATAATTTGCATGCCAAGCAAACTTGCTGTCCAGAGTCAAAACAGTACGCTGGGTTTATATTTATACAATGTAGTCCTAGTTGGTAACAAAGCTCCTAGATTTTTCATAAAGAGTTCAGAAAACTATATATTTTCTTTTACTTTTCCAGGCTCTGGAACTGAAATCTTCTTTTCCTTATAAATTGGAACTAATCATGAACAATGATCCCAAATTAAGAATGTATTAAATTATATTAATTCACTGATGGAGCAATTTGCAAGCTCAAATACTGACCAAAAATACTTCTCAAGCCAGATGCTCTTAGGAATTTATCTTTACATGGATTATATAAAAGGGAACTTGATGCAAAAACAGTACAGCTACAAATATCTCCTGAGCTCAACCTTCAGCTATTCCTAAAGAATTATATATTTATAGGGAGAAATCACTAGGAAAAAACACTGTCAGACTTACCTTGTTGAATTTGCTCTCGTGCTTTTTCTGTGAACAGAAATCAATACGCTTAGATCCTAAAAAAAAATTCTCCAAACACTCAGCATTCAGTTTTAAAGACTGCACAGGAGTGATTAAACCACAACGACTTCTTTGGATATTTGTACGAGTGTATTTGCATTACATTTATATACATATGTACATAAGCTATTAGTTGGTTTTACTAGGGAGTAGACTTAAAAATAAATTACTTTTTTCATAGTCTCAGTTTAAACAATTGCAGTGCAGTCACTGACAGAAGCAATTTTTTTTTTCCCAAGTTAAACTTGCCTCATGAAGCGTTTGAAACAAAAGCAATAGACATAAAGCACAACCAATTTGACATCAAGCCTTGTTTTCTCTGCTCATGAACTCCAGAGGTCCTTTCAGTCTCTATGATTCTTTGAAAAGCGATGAAAAACTTTCCAGCAATGATACAAATTTCAATAAAACTTTCTGAGGGCTAACTCCCAATTTTACATATCCAAAACATTCATGCTTGTATGCAAATTTCTGTATAGTTTCTGGATAGCAGTTCAGTTCCTCAAGTATAGCAGAGAGAACAATTCTTTTATTTAGACTTATCATTAGACTTATCATTAGCAGACACTGAATTTATTCTGTATCTCTTCTGTAAGTCTGAACGTTAAAACTACTCAGAAATTGATGAAAGTATTCATCCAAACCATCAGGTTCTTAAAACAAACATTAAAAAAAAAAATGACCCAAAACAACAGAAAACAGAAAGAACAACAATAAAACAAATTGCTCAGCATTATGAATGTTTGGATTGTTTAGAATTAATGATCACCTTTAGGCCAAGAACCTTAATCTAGCTTCACTGTACCTGTAGTCATTACATAGTAAAGATTTCCCCCACTACAACTCAGAAGGATAAGTTTGGTTCCTGCTCTGAACTGCAATCAGATATCCATCACTAATGCTGAGAAGGATGCAACCATCTGAACTAAGTCATACAATTTTCTCTTTTCTTTTGACTGACTTTTCTATTGCAAACACTTTATGAGTGTCCAATTTTCACATGCAATGCATTTCTTCACTGAAGATATTCTACTGCTTTAAAGAGCCTGGACATGACAGCTAGGGAAATGGCCAAAAAATCAATTTTCTGCGAGTGGAAAACTTCTAGATACATGGTTGGTTACGGTAAGAAAGCCTGCCAAGGTTATGCATGCAGGGTGATCAGCAACAAAAAGAAATTAACTGCTTCTTTCCACATTAACAGACAGTACATAGATTGGCCAAACCTAAATTCCAATCTTTAGAAAGCTTTCATTAAACAGCTTTAGAAATACAACTAATTAACTCAATTGTTTATACCACTGGCTAACTATGTTTATACTGCTGTCTCTATTGGTGATGAAAAGTGGTATCAGTATTACTTACCTGCACGAGTGATTTCCTTATTGTTATCTGAAAGAGAAGAAAGGGGTGGAGAGGGAGAAAGAAAATGTTATCCAACTTTCTTCCCTGTTTACTTGTAGGGTTTCACATGAAACCTTGGATATTCTATAGTGGTCATGTGCATTGTTTGGTAAAGAAAAGTTATTTCCAAAATATCTTGGTTTATATATACTTTCCATTAAAATTACGAGAAATCACTCACAATGTAATGAATAAAATTAGTGATGCTAAAAGAAAAGCATCAGCCAGTGTACTTCATTGGCAACTGATTTGTGTTGCTAAACTGTCTTAGGAACTGTTATATAAAGCAATAAAATAGCTTGCAAACAAATGGAACCAGTGGATATCTTTGGGTATGGTGACATATTTCAAGTACTTGAAAGAATTTTACTATTTCAGTAATGAGATTAATTTGAAGTAATTATTTCACTACAGTAATGCATTGATTTATCTTCTAGGACATGATTTTATAGGTTTATACTCTAAGATGTCGGAGTAGTTTACAGTTGCTTAAAAAAGTAAATAGAATGTGAGAAATGTAGAATTGTAGAAATACTTTGAAGAGTCAAGGCTGAAAAATCACAGGTGTGATTTTCCATTACCCTGCACACTCCCCAGATAATTATGAATAAGATGGCAATGTTTTCAACCAGACTGCATTTGTCATTATAAGTAGAACTTACTTCTGATTTTATAAAATGCAGCGAGGACCAGGAATATGCTCAGGAGCAGGATCACAACAAAAGCCGCCAGCCAAGGGGAGGTAGAAGGAAAGAAGACATCTGCAAATTATTCAGGGGATCAGTTATCATTTTTCTTGCAGAACCAACTGTTGATGTACTCTCTGTTCATTGCTGATGTCTGGTTTCAATAGTTTAATGGCCATTTTCAACGAGGCAAACCATCAGCATAAGCCTGGAAACAACCTTGAGAGTATCACGATCCAGAACAAGATAAGATCATGGCTCTACTTGATGAAATCTCAAAGTTGTATTGTCAGGCTCTTTTAAAAGCTTTTAACAAGGCTAAATGTATAGCTGAGTTGGTAACTGCTTGTGCTAAAAGTGTTGTATGTGTACTACACTGCATATGTGTTGTATGTCTGTAGCAATATGTTGTAACCACATTTAATTTTACTGGGAAGCCCATAATAAAATAATAAATATTAATAAATAATACTGCTGCTGCTAGTAGTAATAGTAATATGATTAATAATAAGGTTAGCCACGTTCCAATTAAAAAATCATCTCTGTCAACAACAGCTGATTTACCATTACTTTAGATACCGCACTCTGAATCACTTTTGGAGAAGTCTGTTGAACTCCTTTGGATGATAAAAAACAAACAAACAAACAAACAAAACTTTTTTATGTGTCTGAAGTGAAACAAAATGAATTTGGATCAAAGTTTTGCATTCATAGACACACGTAGGAGCAGTTCACCAGGACTTTCATATCGCTGAGATATTTTGTTGTGTCATCAGAGGTTTGTCTAACCCACACCAAGTGTTATAGCAATAGAAAAAGAAGTGGAAGAAAATGAAAGGGAAAGAGACAGAGGTGTGACAATAGCTTTCCCCATCCCTGCAAATGAGAATAGGCACCATCTGATAACAGCAGTTGATTTTCCCCATGCAACATCACATCCATGGAAGGATATTTTTGTGCTTTGTTTGTTTGTTCCTGTTTCAGTTTGTCACACAAGGAAGCTAATGGCTGTTCAGAGGAAAGCAAAAACAAAAAATAACAGCAGCAAAAAACTGAACCAACCAACAAATAAAAAAATTATGGAAGAAAACTGTTTACTCTGTACCACCACAAATCTGTGTTCCTGGGGCAATTTGGTCTGCGTACATTAGCTCACTACAAGCTGGAAGCTCATACCCACCTGCAATGGCAACTGAAGATTCTGTTGATGTTTTCAGTTGTTTATCTATAATTTTGCAGGACGCAGAGTTTCCAGATCCTGCTTTGAGAATGATGGAGCTGCTGACAGTGGCAGTGCTGGTGTCAGCAGAAAGAGGAGTTCCTGTGATGTTGTCTCCTCTACTGTTTGTCCACAACAGTTGAGCTTCAGAAAACAACCTTTCAGATAAACATTTGAGTCGAATGCCACCATCCTCATAATCATCTACAACAAGCAATGGATCATGGCCAACACCTATAGAGGAAATTCATAAGCAGGTAATTTTAAAGGGCAGTCTTCGAGAAGTTTTGCATTTATGAAGTCCTAGCAGCAGTTTGCCCATTGAAGCTGCAGCCCTTATCATACAATTTTAGCAAGTATTGCCACAGCTCTGGTCAGCCAGATTGTAGAGGACAAGTCTGAGAATTAAACAACATGAATGAGCTTGAAATAGAAGTTATTAAAAGCTATCTCTTTCTTAAATGACCAGAATCATGTACTCATGCACAACTGCCACAGTAACAGTTAAGATAGGGTTAGTATTAGAGTTATGATTTAGGGTTTAGAATTACTGTTTAGGATGGAGTTCAACTTAGGGTTTAGGGTTAGAGTTAGGTTCAACTATCCAGGTTAGTTGAGTATATTCATCTCATCAAATTTTAGCTGTTCAAAATATATGCATTTCACTGAGGCAATCATTTTGTAGAGAAAATGCACTCCCTACAGAGTGATTAATTCCTTTGGAAGAGTACTATAGGATAAATTAATTATGTTATGCCTGTCTCCTGTCAACTACACAAAGTCAGATACAACTGAGCACTCAGATGCTCAGTTTTAATACCCACAGTTGAGCACACTAAATCCCAGAACATGCATCTGTATTGCCTGAAATTCAAATAAATCATCTAAAACTGGACCTTCTGGAGAGGAAAAGAATTATGGGTGTCATCCTATGTATTCATAGTCTCATAAAAGAATTCGGCACAGAGGGAAATTAATCCATTACAGAGCAAAATTACCTGCAATGGGCTGGAGTCTAGATGCCAACACCAAGATGAAGATGGCTGCTGTCAGCTCCATACCTGTATGAGAGGGAAAAGTCAATGTCTAAAGGAAAAATAAAGGATGTGGGGGCCTACACAGCTGAGAGATTTGGGCTGGCCCTTTGGATCTGATGGCAAAGATGATACTGATTTAAAGCAGGACATAAAATCCGTCGTATTTAGAAATATAAAGCTATGGTATGAACACTGAAGTCTCCTAAATCTTTATTTCTTGAACCAGGAATATATATTGTTTCAAGACAGTGAAATTACAAACCCAGCAACTTTTCTTGTTTTGGGAATCCAACTCTAGCCATGGAATTCCATAAATATCCCTAACAAAGGATAACCTAAAAGTATATTAAATAAAGACATGCTGCTATTGGCATTTTCTTCAACTTCTCTTTGGATCCATTTTGGATAAAATGGAACCTCTCCTTAGTTCTAGCCCGTCCAAACTCCCCTGAGGATTTTTTAGAGATTCCCCTGGTCATAATAACTAAGACCAACACTTTTTCAGCATGCCATAAGGTCACTTTTATAGCAGAAGAATTCCATATAACCAGAGGTAACTCTTTTTCTTCACTAACTGTAAAGGGAGACAGAAAAGCCAAACAAGCTTAGAAGCCTAACATTTAGCTATCTCGTGATATGTGGCATGAGTCCTACTTTTTGAAGAGAAATTTAAGTCCATTAATAAAGCCATCAAGAATGTGAAAGTTTGGCACATTTTTGACTGCTTTTATTAAATTAGTCTTTTCATTCCTTTGGATGTTCACACACTGTTTAAAGGTCTTTCTCTGTTGTCAAGGTAACTAGAGATATATTTTTTTCACTCTTCTTTTTTTTGTATCATATCTATTATGTATATTTTTTGTATCATATCCATCTCTCATATTTATCACTCTAATAGAAACACAAGAGGTGAGATGCATAGGAAGAAATAGGAAAAGAAACAGTGCAATACATTGGGGGGGGGGGGGGGGGGGGAAAAAGAAAAAAAAAAATGCATATAGCAAAAAAGCAATGAAAATAAACAACAGGGATTGAAGTGCCTACCAAGTCATCCTTCATGGCTATCCTTGCTGTGGCATTGCCACTGAAAGGACAATAGAGAAAACTCTGGAGTGCACCAGCTACAAGCAGGGACAAAGAGAAGGATGAACATCAGAAATGAAAGTAATGCCTCACTGCAAAGAAAGATGACAAAATGGAGGAGAGGATTAAGGGGATTAAGGGATCCGTTCCCATTTCATGCCGTCAGTCGCATCTGAGTCTTACCAAAGGGACTGTACAACCACATCTCACTTGATGAGTGTGGATTTCCCTTTGCTAAACTTGATTTTGAGTCCAGAGCTAACTCAAAAAGAAAGTATGTCTTCAAGACAGATAGTCTAGAAGATATGGTTGAGGTTTTTACTGTGCCTAACAAACAACAGTTCACCGTATAAAACCACACACAAAACATTGCTCAGCAGCTCCCAGGTATAATCCCAAGAGATTTTTCATGGTAACATCTGAAATATCTGCCAATCAAGTCAATACAATACAACAACTGCAGGAGACAGGGGAATTATTCAGAGCTCTTACTTACAGAAGCATCTAAATAAACTACTAATTGTGTCAAAGAGAAATACAGACCTGCATTTCAATAGTACTGCTTTAGATTTCCACAAATGCAGCTGCACCTTACTGAAATCCACATGCGGGCTCTTAGATCTGTCGGCAGTGCTCAGAAGGATTCTGACACCTTTGGACTTTGGACTGATCAGTTTTCTTGATCATAAAAAGGAAGTTTTTATTTCCAAAGGTTACCTATCAACCTTTGCAATGCAGCAAAAGGAAGGTGGGAATAAAAATAGTAGGTGTGGCAGGGAATTTACACTTTTTGTAGTCAAACAGTCAATGCCTCTATGGAAGGTAAAAAGAAGTATAAAGTAGAAACTTCAGATAAAAAAGGTTTCTAAAATGTTCGGGAAAATTAACTCCAAGGAATAGAGCTGACCAATGAATTTCTTATGGACACAACAGGATATTGCTGGCTGTTGGCTTTCCAGGATGCAAGTGCACACTGCTGGCTTATGTCCCTCTGTTTGCCCATCAGAACCCGGAAGTCCTTCTCTGCAGCACTGCTCTCTATGAGTTTTTCTACCAGTCTTTACTCATATCTGGGATTTCCACTATCCAAGTGCAACACAAAATCATAGAATCTTTAGAGTTGGAAGAGATCTTTAAAAGTCATCTAGTCTGACTCCCCTGCAATGAATAGGGACATGCACAGCTAAATCAGGTTGCCCGGGGCTTGGTACAGGCCTTGAAAGTCTCCAGGGATGGAGCATCAAAAACATCTCTAGGCAACTTGTTCCTGTGCCTCACCACTCCCACTGCAAAAACATCCCGCACTTGCTCCTGTTAACCTTATTATTTTATTTTGTGCCCACTTTTCAAGCTTGTTCTGGTCCCTCTGGATGCTGTCCCTTCCTTCTAATGTATCAGCTGCCCCATTTAAATTGGTGTCATTGGCAAACTTGTTGAGGGAGCCTTACATCCCACTGTATAGGTCACTGATAAAGACTATGAAGAGCACTGTTCCCAGGGTGAACCTAGAGTTGTTGACCACAACGATTTGGCTGCAACCATCCAATTTATTCCTTATCCACTGAATAGTCCACCCTTCAAATCTCTTTCTTATTCAGAGATAAAAATTCAATGTGACAAAGAAAACACTTATTTGAGTACCTGAGATGACCCTATCTGATCCTGTTCTATTCTCAAGAGCCTAAGGTAGCAGAGAGATACCTCAGTCAAACCTCAGTAAGAGAGCCTGCTGCTTGAAAAGAAAGCACTGATGAGCTTTTGGGTAAACGTGCATTTCTTGAAAGGGAATGTAGGTGGGGTGAATACAAAACAAATTCAATAGCAGAAGTAGTGTGAAAGTGTTTCAAACAGAGGAACACACTAAGATATATTAGCACTTTAGGACTTTAAGCTAACTGTGGAAAAATCACAGATCATATGTTTGAAATAAGAATTACATGAAACAATTGAAGTAACTTCTACAAGTGTTTTGTTGGGCTTTTTTTTCTTCTGTTTTTCTTTTAAATGAGCTATTTGTTAAACAGGTAACTTCCTCAAGTGGAAGAGAAAATCAAATATTTAGATGATACTATTTGCCTACATATATTATCTCTATTTTATCTATTACAAAAGAGAAGCTGTTGAATAAGATGGCACCCGAACTTAGAAGAAAGATGTCAGTCATCAAAACCTGACTGAAAAAGCCACTCAACAAATGTTTACAACTGAAAAGACAAATGAACTGCATAGCCCTAAAAAGAAACAGAAGAAAGTTGTAATAATTGATGCAGAATTTACACAAGACCTAAGAACTGGTTCTTTGTTAACTCTTGGCAATGTAGCGTTGATGCCTTGTCTCAGACACAAACCAGATGGTCTCACCAAAATGTAGTTGTTAACAAACGTGTGACTATGTCCTGTGCCTTTCATCACCTTCCCAAACTTATGTTTGTAGAGTTCATACTTCACTCAGGCACATTGTCTAAGGGATATAGTCTCTACAATGACTGATGTCAAACACAAATGTGCATGAATTAGAACATGATGTTTTAACACGAAGGTTCAAGCATCATATTCTACTAATCACACATCTTTCTCTGTGCAGAGTATTTTAAATTTATATCTAAAGTAATATTTTGCAACTGTAGTGTAGAACTTCACTCGCTCCATTACTGCCTCGTATTGCAGAAAAGAGAAGTGAAAGCAAACAAGTGAAAAGTGTTGAGATGTGAATTGTTGATGGGGAGGCTGAACATGTCCTAGTGTGTGTTCACAACAAGGCACAACAGGCAAGGTGAGGACTTGGTGATGTATGTCATGAACTCCATAGCTCGCTTTCAAACATATTCCTTGAAAGTTGTTAAAGAAACTACAATTATTTCAGGATGATTTGATCCTATATTACACTCTGCACCATTCTTGGGCTTAAAAAAAAAATTGATGATTTCAGTTACTTTACTATATAAACAGCTATGAACACAACCTTTGCAAGATTTCTGTAAACTCTTATTAAATTTAATTGCCTTCTTCATCAAAGGCAAACAAGGGGAACACACCTACACGGAGCCAGGAATTTACTGGTGGTTTGGTACAGATTTTAATTGTTCATTGAAAATACAAATTTTGACATAATCACAATAATATAAACAGTTACAGCCATTGTTATCCAATTGCTACAAGAAAAAATAAAACTTAGAAGTGATATACAAAGAATTCCTAGAGTCTGTCTTTTTTCTCTGGGGTTATGTCAGCTTTTCATATCTCTCAGGGTCTCACATTTAAAACTACACAGTCATCCCTCAACCTCAAAGAAAATACAGTGTTAATTGGTTTTCTTATGCTTTTCCCATTTGTTTACAGCTTAGCTATTTGAATTCCACCAGGTGAAAGTCACATGAGCACTAGAAAATCATTGCCATACTTCTAACAAATAGTTATAGCTATTTCTCATATTGCAAATCTTGTAGCCTGCATGGGTGCATTATTGCAGAAGCTGCAACTGTTTACTAGTTTGTACCTCCTGGACCTACAAGGCTACGGTGTACAGACATCACAGCTGGATAAATCAAATGAACACAATCTACAAAACATTAAATTGTTGGTCAGTTCAGTGGCTTTAATGTGCAAAATGGAGAAAACACCAACAAGATGGGACAGGATGCCTGCCTGAGTTGAACTTCATGACTAAATCCTCTGACCCCCAAGGGAGAACAGAGCATCTGGCACTGGATGAAACAAGGGAAGAGTAAGACATCAGTATCTACACTGCTGTTGGTTATCTGTAAGGACACCAGAAGGTAATATGGTTCTGCAAAAAGTTTGGATTATTTATTTCTTCATCCATTTTTACCTGCTGAAGTTGAGTTGGACTCATCCAGACTCCACATTTTCCCTCCAAGCTTTCAAGCTTTTCAGATTGTTCTAGAGGAGCCGCACAGAGGTTTTTCTTCTCAGGTAGCACAAAATGAACATGATCATAGCAAAGGAAAATCCATTCTTCACTGTGATGGAAAGACACACACACTGCACTTCCCTCTTTTTTTTTTTTTTTATGCGCACACAGAAATAGTTCAAGTTTTGCAGCCCTGGTTATGTGCTCTGTATGTGTGTTTATGTAAGTCTCTATGTATTAATATATACACAGTATGTATGTGTATACACACGCAGACACATCCTTGATGTCAGATCCTGTGCATGAAATCATCTGCATGCACTTGCCCTCCATGGAAGAGGAGAATGAAGAAAAGGATGAATTTAGGAAAGAATCAATTTAGGAAAAACATGAGCGACATTCCACAGATAAAAGTACAAGAAAAAAAGAGGTGGGATCTGCCAGAATGAAACTGCTTAACTCACAAGATCTCAGTAACAGAGTTTCTGAGAAGCTAAGAAACAAATATCACTGGGAATTCCAGAAGAGGTGGCTGCTGGGGCTTGGCTTATGCTGCCTGTCTCATGATGAGGCCACCCTGACCTTTCACTGAAATGCATTTTGTTTGTATTAATTCAGCCTCTTTGTGGCTTTTGCTGATTTAATGCACAGCTTTAGGGTCAGGATTTATCATACTCACTCGCTGGCTTACACGAGTGCCAGAGGACTCTGCAAGAACCTCAGCAATGAGATTGGAAACATCTACAAAGACAAGCCGATATGCAACATATCCATAGGAACTATGTTTACCCTGCAATAACATTTGTATAGTGTGTACATCCTATATCTCCAGTATAGTTTTCCCCACTGAAATCATGCTGTAGCAAACCACAAGATGAGTGATTTCTGTTTCAGCAGCAGTGCTGAAGAACGCAGACCTAAAGTTTAGGGTTCCCTGAGTTGCCTGTAGGGTTTTGAGTAGGGATAAGGTTTGGACTGACTGTTGTTCAAGATAAAAATGTTGAGAAAAAGCTGAGGATCCCCATGGAGCTAAGAGTTGCAGCTAAAATGAGAAGAAGGAGGACAAGTTTCTGAATGCTTATATCACTGAGTATTGCAAGAAGTAGCCATGTATGGGGGAAAAGTCACATGTACAGATCCATGAAAGAAAAGGCTTCATATGGAATCTCTCAGGAAATAAAAAATGGGTGTAATATCACCATAAGGTCAAGTGTCTAGTTTTTTGTAAGAAAAGGATGTTCTCTCCTTTGAGTATGATGAAAAGTACAAAAAAGAGAGACATGGATGGAAAAGACTCCTTCAATCATAAAGTTACACAAAAAAAACAGCGTGACTCTACCCTACCAAATATAAATATGAGCTGGTATGACTATGTGCCAGTAGAATACTCACTTCATTTCCCAACCAAGAAAGGGAACTCTTCAAATACAGTGAATTTCTTCATACATGATATGCACTGCCAGATCCTGAGGCAAGGGTGAATAGAAAAGTTTAGGAAGACATTTGCAGATGAGACATTAGCACCTCTGCTGGTCCAGCTTAACGCAGACTAAACCAGATGATGGGTTTTAGTGAAGCAAGATCAGTTGTACGTTATACCATGGCGATTTAGAAGTTCAGTCTAGTCTTTGCACAAAGAAAAATGCTGTGTTACAGGACAGGAACTGTCTGTGGGTGTGACGTGGCCTCTCTGTTTTCCTAAAAATAACTGAACACTGCATGGCTTGAATTACCCTTCCATGGATAGGAACAACTTCCACAACGGGTTACTCAAAGCCCCCATCTAACCTGGCCAAAACCTTCACATATAGATTTTTATAGACATTTTAATTCCACAGAAATACTTTGGGGGAATCAAAGGAATGGAAAGACCTTTGCAGATCTTGGCTTAGGGATGGTTCTGGGATTTGTGTTTCTCCAAGCCTCTGCAGAGCCCATAGCAAAACCTAGCTCTTTACCTGTGCCAAAATACAGCTTGTTCAAAAATCACAGCCTTATTTCCTAGGACATCCAGGCTGAGACACCTTGGTAAGACTCCAGGTTTGGCCAGATACTACCCTTACCTGCTCCATCCCTGGAGACGTTCGAGGTCAGGCTGGATGGGGTCCTGAGCAGCCTGATTCAGCTGTAGATGTCCCTGTTCATTGCAGGTGAGTTGCACTAGATGACCTTAAAAGGTACCTTCCCACTCAAATGATTCTACATGGTATACTCACCAAGGAATAGTTGTTCTATGAGCAGTGAGCACTGCTTTCCATACTGGTTGAATTTGCCCATCCACACTGAGATCTCGAGCCACGCTCTGTTCTAATGCACTACAATCAGGTATCTTTGCTCATATCACACACTTGAAATGTTTGCATATCTTGATTAAATACTTGCACTCAAGCCATATGTGTCTCATACTACGCCTAGCATGATGCTCCTTTCCTTCCCAATCTGTTAATCATACAAATGTAGCTCAGTGCTGCAGCACTTTGTTGCAACAGATTATGTCATACATCCTGAGACGAGCTTAGGAAAGGGTGCAACAAACTCCACTCCTCCAAATAAACCAATCAGGGTATTTCCAAAGGCAGAGGGAGATACAGAAGCAAGGGCATGCAGAACTGCTCCACCGTTTGGCCAATGGCCAACTGGTTTCAGTGAGGACAGAGAAGATATATAGGGTTATATTAAAGGTCGAAATGAATAGGACTGAAGGGTAAACAAAGGAACTACAAAGCCAATTGAAGTAAATAGTAAACAGAAGGCCCAGAACACAAGCTGAAAGAACAATAGCTGCTTGAAAAAGACATCTTGATCGAAAATGTGAAATAATAGTGTAGAGTAGGGAGTTGAATTAGCATCTCTGACAAAAAATTTGGGCATGAGGACTTAGTGGCTCTCTTCAGAGTCAGGCAAGGTATTGCTGATATTTCACCTAGAGCAGAAAAGTTTGTCCATTGTTATTTTGATATCTTGTGGGATCTTCCATCTGGGTTCATGATTTCTTTGCTATGGTCCCTTTCCATTGAGTTCTAGGTCTTACCATTGAGACAAACCATGAAACAGACCAAAACTGAATACAGAAAACCTTTGCATCATGCAGGTATTTGGGAGGTTAAATTAATTGGTCTTTATTAACCAATTGGTTAATTGGTCTTTTTCATTTTTCCCCTATCTGCGTACGGGAGTTTGGAGAATTACTAACTGGAAGAGGAAATACATATCCACATGAAACTGTCAAGAGGTGGACCTTACTAAACCACAAGCAATAAAGAATACTGAAGAGATGAACTGGCTACTTAAAGGAGGGCTTGGAACAGAGTGGGGCAAGGAGTACATAATCAATAAGATTAGATTGAAAGACATGGGTTTATTTCTTCTGAAGAAGAGGAAGCGAAGGATGATGAAATAACGTCATAGAATCACTTGAAAGTCAGCAATAAAGATCCAGAAGCTTCTTTGTCCTGTTCAAGCAGAATCCCCTAGACCAGATGTGTCAAAGACATGTTAAGTCAGATTTTGGTTATCTTTGAGGATGGATACTCTACAGTATCTGTGAACAGCCCGTTCTTGTGTTTGACCTCTCTCACAATTTAAATTAAAAAAAAAAAAAAAAGTGTTTTCTTGTATTCCATATACTCCCCATTCTTAGACACCCAGACAGCATTTGAGAACTGAGCAAAGAGGCAGTCATAAGTGTCATTCATTTTTTCTCTAAGAAGTTCTTAGAGGGAGTTTATAAACAAAAGGGAGATTTTTTTATATGGTCTGACAGTGATAAGGGAGAATGGTTTTAAACTAAAAGAACTGAGATTCGGATTAAGTATCAGGAGGACATTTTTTTACACAAAGAATAGAGAGACACAGGAGAATGCCCCATCCCTGGAGGCATTCAAGACCAGGTTGGATGGGGCCCTCCACAGCCTGATATAAGGGATGGCACAAGTCAACAGTGGGGGGGTTGGAATTGAGTGGGCTTTAAGATCCCTTTCAACCCAAGCCATTCTATGATTTTAAGTCTTCCCTGGGCACTGCCTGGTCACAAGTTAAGTCCTGCAAGTAGAGTGATGGTTTCAGAGAGGTGAAAAACAATTTTATTTTTGTGAAAACACTGACAGAAGACAAATGATCAGGGTCATTCTAGCGTGGTTTATTTTTCCTTGACTCTTTGATGAACAGAAGAGCATGGGAGGAGAGAAGCAGTATGAGGAGATGTAAGGAAGCAGAGGTGGCTAGTGTTCTGAGAGGTGAAAAGGGAGAGACCAGTTAAGGGGAGGAGTCAGAGCAAGGAATATTTGTCATTTACCTCTGTCTCTGTCCCTGCAGTACTTTCTCCTGCCCACCCAGCCAGTCACCAATTCTAAGCTCTTTATCTCTCCTCCAAGGACGACATTTCTGCTCTACCTTGCTCATCCAGGCTTGCAGGGGTCAGATTGTACAAGGTCTCTGCTGTTGCTATGGGACCACCAGGAAATCTTTTCCCCTCTAGGCATGCCTATTTCAGCAGTCTGTCTGCCTTTGCTGGAACCAGAATAGAAACGATGCTTTTCCTCCTGGTATGGATTTGTGGTAAGTTTCCTCCTTTGCTCCCGGAGAATGGAGTTTCAGATATGGTCTGATAAATGGTGCTCATGATGAATTGACCCCTCTCATATCCTCATTGGTGTTTTTTAGTGTGGAGAAGACAAGGATATGGGGAGAATTTGTTGTCACTTTTCAATACTTAGAGGAGACTTATAAGATGGAGACTTTTCACAAGGGCATGTAGTGGTAGGACAAAAGGTAGTCATTTTAAATTAAAAGACAGTAGATTTATGTTTGATAAATGGAAGAAACTCTTCACTGTAAGGGGCATGAGGCACTGGAACAGGCTACTTAGAGAATTTGAGAGTCCTCCATTCATGGAGGTGTTCAAGGCCAGGCTGGAGGAGGTTTTGAGCAGTGTGGTCTTGTGGGAGGTGTCCTTGTCCAGTGGCAGAGGGTTGGGATGAGATGGTCCTTAATGTCCTTTCCCAGCCAAGACATTCTATGATAAATTAAATTTCTGGTGCAGGAAAAAGGCATGACTTTTCTGAGGCAAGAAAATACAGTATTAGACATCATCATTTGGCTTCCAAAGATCACCTGGAGATTTAGAGGCATTATGAATGCAAATATTCAGATATGAATCCTGAGAATAAATCAAGCGTAGGGACATAGCAAGCATAAGGACAGAGCTTCCTTTAGTAGATTTCTGTAATCCAGAATGTAATCCTGTTTTCTTTGACTCTCTTCTGCACTCATAGACTGGATTTGAGCCAGGACCTAAGAACAAATAAGCATAGCATGCCTCTCTGTCAGTGTCAGTGCTTAGTGCAGCTGCATTTATACCCCGTAAACCTGCACAGTCAAATCTTTAAACAAAAAGTAGTAAAATAATTGGATAAGGATTATCTGGAGACAGTGGCATTGTTGGCTTTTGGTTTTTGTTGTTTTCTTTTTCTTTTTTTTTTGGCAAACTGACACAAGTTAAGGCTGCTTCACAGACTAGGATGAAGAAAGGGTAGGGTGAGAATTGTAAATGAACAAGGAAAATAATTGGGGAATTTAAAGCTTGTAAGGAAACTATCTGTGCTTCCCAGTAGCGTAGAAGAGTGAACCTGGCAAGCTTTTATATAGCAGTCCTAGTGATAAACCCTATAGTGTAAGTATATAATGCTATGTGAAGCAGCACCAAATACCAAAGATGCAGACACAATTTAAGCACCAAAAAATGTCTTTCTGAATAAGGGAGAACTTTGGCACCCTCTGCCAGGCTTGGGTCCCCATAGTAGTCTGGAGTTTTGTTACACTCATGAAGACTGTTCAGGGCAGTTCTGGCAAGTGTTTTTGACAGAAATCATAAATATTTTTCATTTGATGTTGAAATCCTAACTTGTACTCCAGTAAATGAACTAAAACTTCCTTCCATAACTTGCACAACGCAAGGACTGATGTAACTCAAAAGGAGCATTCAAGGTCTTATGCATGGAGCTCCCTGCTGCACAGATGGTGGACAGGGATGATGCCAAAGTAGCTCAGATTACAGCTCTGAGACACACTGTGACCTCCATCCCCTTAGGGACCATATCCAGAGATTTTTCTCTCATGGCAAATAATACAGCCTATGGTTTCTGTGGAGCTGTCACGTCAGATGGTGTGCTGGGACTCTTCCATAGCTGAAAAATTGTCTGAGAAAGACAAGTTACTAGGGACCCCATGATCAGGACGTTCCTAGGTGACAAGAAGAGCTTGCAACTTCTTGTAAATGAGCAGAAACTAATTAGACTTCCTAGAAAAATCTTTGTAAGACAGCTGCACCACAAATTTCTTTCCACGTTCCTGCAGGAAGCACCAACGGTTAGTATGTCAGCAGTCCTTCCCCAGCCACATCTAAAATGGCATCATTCCTACAAGAGCAAGCTGTTTCATTCTCCACTATCAACCAAAAGCTATTTTGTGTTCATTTTCTACCTTGACTTTTTTTCTGATCCAGGTGTTGCCAACTCAGCTCCCATCAGACTCGTAGATGGCCCCAACCGCTGTGCGGGGCGGCTTGAGGTGCTTTGGAAACAGCAGTGGGGAACAGTGTGTGATGATAGGTGGGACCTATCTGATGCCATGGTCGTATGCAGGCAGCTGGACTGTGGGAAACCACTGTCTGCTCCTGGCTCGGCTCATTTTGGTGAAGGAATTGGTCCTATCTGGCTGGATGACATGAAATGCAATGGTACAGAAGTTGACCTTTCTGCATGCAGGACCAGACCTTGGGGGGAGCATAACTGCAATCATGGAGAAGATGCAAGTGTTGTGTGCTCAGGTAACTCATGTTTCCACCATTCTCTGCAGAGTGCTATGTAGAAAGAGGCTTTTAAGCATGTTTGCAAAATTTTATTTTTCAGTGCCACTCTTAGGATTCAGATCACACATAGATGTCTGTTTTAGAACTAACCCAAGCCAAAGACAGTGTTACCCATCTCAGTTCTTTTGGCAGTTAAACTGATTGATGGTGGTGCTGCTGTTCTGTTCCTGCTGTGCTCTGCTCTGCTTCTTATTCCTTAACTATAGAGTAAATGAGGAAGGAAACTGAAATGAATTTCACCTGGATGCACAAGTTTTCCATGTATTTTATGGCTAAAGTAAGTCAGGGGAGTTGAGCATTTGTGTCCTCTTTCCATTTGTATTTTGAGTCAGTGCTACCAGTGAAAACATTTATTATCCAAAATGGCACTGAGATGAGAAATTCAGCTGTGGGCCATTTGTCTTTGTGACACGTCTGACCTGAATGTGACAGCATGGTGTTGATGAATGCTAAGCAACAGAAACTGGATGGGGAAGATTTGATGGCTAACATTGTGGTTAATTGGGAAATGAAACATAATTAAGTGGCACACAGATTGCAGGAAGTTGACAGGTGATTTGGAGGTGGATGAGCTGCCCATTTCCCTCTTTCATGACACTATTCCAAAGACTGCTCCATTCAGTGAACAATGAACCAGGTTTCCAAATTCACATTTCCTGATTGGTCTAAAATGGGATTCAACTCCATATTAAGACTTAGATATACCTGTGGAATTGCCAGTGCTGCCAATGACCAGAGTGGGCAATTGAATCAAAACAAATGAGAAACCATCAACTAACTAGAGAGCACCAGTGTAGATGATCCACTGTTTCACAGCTGCTAACATGGCATCATGGCTGAAACACACCACTCACCACCTCACTGTGCTCACACTCACTATTTGGTCTTCTTAAATCTTCGGCAACGATGAATGTCAATGGGTGCCATTTTTTTTCCGCATGGAAGAAGTCAAATGCTCCCCTTTGCTTCATACTCACTTCCATGACTGATGTCATTTTGTCAGACTGATCCTCTGCACTCATAAAGCAACAAAATATAATGCAGTATTGGTGGGAAGATTCAACTTCTACTTTCATACTACCAACATTGGCCTCTGATCATAGAATCATAGAATTGCTCAGGTTGGAAAGGAACTTCAAGGTAGTCGTGTCCAACCACAAAAGGATGTTGTAGGTCAACATAATGAAACAGGAGGCATTATTTTCGGAGCAATCATCATAAAATATCAGCACCCATCTCTCGAGGAGAAACCAAGAAGTGTGTAAGACATATGGGTGTCTTGATGTGCTGGCAGCAGCCACCCTTGGTGTAACATTACAGTGTGGATTTTGCTCCTGCTTTGTAAAGAATTTCAAATCCAATCTGTTGATCTCTCTGACTGGGAAGTCTGAGGTCACAGAGAAAAATTCAGAATGTGTTCCTCATCATGTTTTCTAGTTCTGGACAATAATAGTGGAGAATTTTTCTTTCCTTCATTCCCTACATGCTCTTTCCTT